>NC_091166.1:4478164-4531647 GCF_040958095.1 Procambarus clarkii
ATACTCCGAAATTATTATCTCTTTTAAGTGTCTGAGCGTGGTGCAGTGGGTTAAAGGCGTACCTGTTTGCCAGTTGCTGGAATGCTTCTGTGCTGGCTAGAGTTCGAGTCTCCTGATGGGAAAGTGTTCTAAAGTTGTATAACATCACTTGTGCATTTAGGCAAGTTGTGCATCAAGCATAGACTCAGAGTTCTCCATACTAACAGGAATTGATGAAAAACGTAAACGTGACCCCTCACTTCCTCTAGTTACCCTTGGGAGGTGGTAATCCTTGAGGTGTATAAATACTCCGAAATTACAATCTCTTTTAAGGGTCTGAGCATGGTGCAGTGGGTTAAAGGCATACCTGTTATGTCAGTTGCGGGAAGGCTTCTGTGCTGGCTAGGGTTCGAGTCTCCTGGTGGGAATGTGTTCTTAAGTTGTATAACTTCACTTGCGCGTTTAGGCAAGTTGTGCATCAAGCATAGACACAGAGTTCTCCCATATTAACAGGGACTTGATGAAAAACGTATAAGTGACCCCTCACTTGCTCTAGTTGCCCTCGGGAGGTGGTATTCTTTGGGTGTATAAATACTCCGAAATTACCATCTCTTTTAAGTGTCTGAGCGTGGTGCAGTGGGTTAAAGCGTACCTGTTATGCCAGTTGCTGAATGCTTCTGTGCTGGCTAGGGTCCGAGTCTCCTGGTGGGAAAGTGTTCTAAAGTTGTATAACTTCACTTGCGCGTTTAGGCAAGTTGTGCATCAAGCATAGACACAGAGTTCTCCCTTATTAACAGGGACTTGATGAAAACCGTAAAAGTGACCCCTCACTTGCTCTAGTTGCCCTTGGAAGGTGGTAATCTTTGGAGTGTATAAATACTCTGAAATTACCATCTCTTTTAAGGGTCTGAGCATGGTGCAATGGGTCAAAGGCGTACCTGTTATGCCAGTTGCTGGAAGGCTTCTGTGCTGGCTAGGGTTCGAGGCTCCTACCTACCTTGAGGCTACCTTGAGGTGCTTCCGGGGCTTAGTGTCCCCGCGGCCCGGTCGTCGACCAGGCCTCCTGGTGCTGGACTGATCAACCAGGCTGTTAGACGCGGCTGCTCGCAGCCTGACGTATGAGTCACAGCCTGGTCGATCAGGTATCCTTTGGAGGTGCTTATCCAGTTCTCTCTTAAACACTGTGAGGGGTTTGCCAGTTATGCCCTTATGTGTAGTGGAAGCGTGTTGAACAGTCTCGGGCCTCTGATGTTGATAGAGTTCTCTCTCAGAGTACCTGTTCTCCTGGTGAGAAAGTGTTCTAAAGTTGTATAATTTCACTTGTGCATTTAAGCAAGTTGTGCATCAAGCATAGACACAGTGTTCTCCCATATTAACAAGGACTTCATGAAAAAGGTAAAAGTGACCCCTCACTTGCTCTAGTTGCCTTGGGAGGTGGTAATCTTTGGGGTGTATAAATACTCCAAAATTACCATGTCTTTTAAGGGTTTGAGCGTGGTGCAGTGGGTTAAAGGCGTACCTTTTATGCCATTTGCTGGAAGGATTCTGTGCTGGCTAGGGTTTGTGTCTCCTGGTGGGAAAGTGTTCTGAAATTGAGTAACTTCACCTGCGCATTTAGGCCAGTTGTGCATCAAGCATAGACACAGTTTTCTCTTATATTGACAGGGACTTGATGAAAAGCATAAAAGTGACCCCTCACTTGCTCTAGTTGCCCTTGGGAGGTAATAATCTTTGTGGTGTATAAGTACTCTGAAATTACCATCTCTTTTAAGGTCTGAGCATGGTGCAGTGAGTTAAAGGCGTACCTGTTATGCCAGTTTGCTGGAAGGCTTCTGTACTGGCTAGGGTTTGAGTCTCCTGGTGGGGAAGTGTTCTAAAGTTGTATAACTTCACTTGTGCATTTAGGCAAGTTGTGCATCAAGCATAGACACAGAGTTCTTCCATATTTACAGGGACTTGATGAAAAACGTAAATGTGGACCCCTCACTTGCTCTAGTTGACCTTGGGAGGTGGTAATCTTTGGGTGTATAAATACTCCGAAATTATCATCTCTTTTTAGGGTCTGAGCGTGGTGCAGTTGGTTAACGGCGTACCTGTTATGCCATTTGCTGGAAGGATTCTGTGCTGGCTAGGGTTTGTGTCTCCTGTGGGAAAGTGTTCTAAAATTGAGAAACTTCACCTGTGCATTTAGGCAAGTTGTGCATCAAGCATAGACACAGAGTTCTCCCATATTGACAGGGACTTGATGAAAAACGTAAAAGTGACCCCTCACTTGCTCTAGTTGCCCTTGGGAGGTAATAATTTTTGTGGTTTATAAGTACTCTGAAATTACCATCACTTTTTGGGTCTGAGCGTGATGCAGTGAGTTAAAGGCGTACCTGTTATGCCAGTTTGCTGGAAGGCTTCTGTGCTGGCTAGGGTTCTAGTCTCCTGGTGGGGAAGTGTTCTAAAGTTGTATAACTTCACTTGTGCATTTAGGCAAGTTGTGCATCAAGCATAGACACAGAGTTCTTCCATATTAACAAGGACTTGATGAAGAAGGTAAAAGTGACCCCTCACTTGCTCTAGTTGCCCTTGGGAGGTGGTAATCTTTGGGGTGTATAAATACTCCAAAATTACCATCTCTTTTAAGGGTCTGAGCGTGGTGCAGTGGGTTAAAGGCGTACCTGTTATGCCAGTTGCTGGAATGCTTCTGTGCTGGCTAGGGTCCGAGTCTCCTGGTGGGAAAGTGTTCTAAAGTTGTATAACTTCACTTGCGCATTTAGACAAGTTGTGCATCAAGCATAGACTCAGAGTTCTCCCATACTAACAGGGAATTGATGAAAACTTGAAAGTGACCCTCACTTGCTCTAGTTACCCTTGGGAGGTGGTAATCCTTGAGGTGTATATATACTCCAAAATTACTGTCTCTTTTAAGGGTCTGAGTATGGTGCAGTGGGTTAAAGGCGTACCTGTTATGCCAGTTGCGGGAAGGCTTCAGTGCTGTCTAGGGTTCGAGCCTCCTTGTGGGAATGTGTTCTTAAGTTGTATAACTTCACTTGCGCATTTAGGCAAGTTGTCCATCAAGCATAGACACAGAGTTCTCCCATATTAACAGTGACTTGATGAAAAACGTAAAAGTGACCCCTCACTTGCTCTAGTTGCCCTTGGGAGGTGGTAATCTTTGGGGTGTATAAATACTCCGAAATTACCATCTCTTTTAAGGGTCCGAGCGTGGTGCAGTGGGTTAAAGGCGTACCTGTTATTCCAGTTGCTGGAAGGCTTTTGTGTTGGCTAGGGTTCGAGTCTTCTGGTGAGAAAGTGTTCTAAAGTTGTATAACTTCACTTGCGCGTTTAGGCAAGGTGTGCATCAAGCATAGACACAGAGTTCTCCAATATTAACAAGGACTTGATGAAAACCGTAAAAGTGACCCCTCACTTGCTCTAGTTGCCCTTGGAAGGTGGTAATCTTTGGAGTGTATAAATACTCCGAAATTACCATCTCTTTTGAGGGTCTGTGCGTGGTGCAAAGGGTCAAAGGCGTACCTGTTATGCCAGTTGCTGGAAGGCTTCTGTGCTGGCTAGGGTTCGAGTCTCCTGGTGAGAAAGTGTTCTAAAGTTGTATAACTTCACTTGTGCATTTACGCAAGTTGTGCATCAAGCATAGACACAGTGTTCTCCCATAATAACAAGGACTTGATGAAAAAGGTAAAAGTGACCCCTCACTTGCTCTAGTTGCCCTTGGGAGGTGGTAATCTTTGGGGTGTATAAATACTCCAAAATTACCATCTCTTTTAAGGGTTTGAGCGTGGTGCAGTGGGTTAAAGGCGTACCTGTTATGCCATTTGCTGGAAGGCTTCTGTGCTGGCTAGGGTTTGTGTCTCCTGGTGGGAAAGTGTTCTAAAATTGAGTAATTTCACCTGCGCATTTAGGCAAGTTGTGCATCAAGCATAGACACAGAGTTCTCTTATATTGACAGGGACTTGATGAAAAACGTAAAAGTGACCCCTCACTTGCTCTAGTTGCCCTTGTGAGGTAATAATCTTTGTGGTGTATAAGTACTCTGAAATTACCATCTCTTTTTAGGGTCTGAGCATGGTGCAGTGAGTTAAAGGCGTACCTGTTATGCCAGTTTGCTGGAAGGCTTCTGTGCTGGCTAGGGGTCGAGTCTCCTGGTGGGGAAGTGTTCTAAAGTTCTATAACTTCACTTGTGCATTTAGGCAAGTTGTGCATCAAGCATAGACACAGAGTTCTTCCATATTAACAGGGACTTGATGAAAGACGTAAATGTGACCCCTCACTTGCTCTAGGTGCCCTTGGGAGGAGGTAATCTTTGAGGTGTATAAATACTCCGAAATTACCATCTCTTTTAAGGGTCTGAGCGTGGTGCAATGGGTTAAAGGCGTACCACTTATGCCAGTTGCTGGAAGGCTTTTGTGCTGGCAAGTGTTCGAGTCTCCTGGTGGGAAAGTGTTCTAAAGTTGTATAACTTCACTTGCACATTTAAGCAAGTTGTACATCAAGCATAGACACAGAGTTCTCCCATATTAACAGGGACTTGATGAAAAAGGTAAAAGTGACCCCTCACTTTCTCTAGTTGCCCTTGGACGGTGATAGTCTTTGGGGTGTATAAATACTCTGAAATTACCATCTCTTTTAAGGGTCTGAGCGTGGTGCAGTGGGTTAAAGGTGTACCTGTTATGCCATTTGCTGGAAGGCTTTTGTGCTGGCAAGGGTTTGTGTCTCCTGGTGGGAAAGTGTTCTAAAATTGAATAACTTCACATGCCCATTTAGGCAAGTTGTGCATCTAGCATAGACACAGAGTTCTCCCATATTAACAGGGACTTGATGAAAAACGTAAAAGTGACCCCTCACTTCCTCTAGCTGCCCTTGGGAGGTGGTAATCTTTGGGGTGTATAAATACTCCGAAATTACCATCTCTTGTTAGGGTCTGAGCGTGGTGCAGTTGGTTAAAAGCGTACCTGTTATGCCAGTTGCTGGAAGGCTTCTGTGCTGGCTAGGGTTCAAGTCTACTGGTGAGAAAGTGTTCTAAAGTTGTATAACTTCACTTGTGCATTTAAGCAAGTTGTGCATCAAGCATAGACACAGTGTTCTCCCATAATAACAAGGACTTGATGAAAAAGGTAAAAGTGACCCCTCACTTGCACTAGTTGCCCTTGGGAGGTGGTAATCTTTGGGGTGTATAAATACTCCAAAATTACCATCTCTTTTAAGGGTTTGAGCATGGTGCAGTGGGTAAAAGACGTACCTGTTATGCCATTTGCTGGAAGGCGTCTGTGCTGGCTAGGGTTTGTGTCTCCTGGTAGGAAAGTGTTCTAAAATTGAGTAACTTCACCTGCGCATTTAGGCAAGTTGTGCATCAAGCATAGACACAGAGTTCTCCCATATTGACAGGGACTTGATGAAAAAGGTAAAAGTGACCCCTCACTTGCTCTAGTTGCCCTTGGGAGGTAATAATCTTTGTGGTTTATAAGTACTCTGAAATTACCATCTCTTTTTAAGGTCTGAGCGTGGTGCAGTGAGGTAAAGGCGTACCTGTTATGCCAGTTTGCTGGAAGGCTTCTGTGCTGGCTAGGGTTCTAGTCTCCTGGTGGGGAAGTGTTCTAAAGTTGTATAACTTCACTTGTGCATTTAGGCAAGTTGTGCATCAAGCATAGACACAGAGTTCTTCTATATTAACAGGGACTTGATGAAAAAGGTAAAAGTGACCCCTCACTTGCTCTAGTTGCCCTTGGGAGGTGGTAATCTTTGGGGTGTATAAATACTCCAAAATTACCATCTCTTTTAAGGGTCTGAGCGTGGTGCAGTGGGTTAAAGGCGTACCTGTTATGCCATTTGCTGCAAGGCTTCTGTGCTGGCTTGGGTTTGTGTCTCCTGGAGGGAAAGTGTTCTAAAATTGAATAACTTCACATGCCCATTTAGCCAAATTGTGCATCAAGCATAGACACAGAGTTCTCCCATATTAACAGGGACTTGATGAAAAACGTATAAGTGACCCCTCACTTGCTCTAGTTGCCCTTGGGAGTTGGTTATCTTTGGGCTGTATAAATACTCCGAAATTATCATCTCTTTTAAGTGTCTGAGCGTGGTGCAGTGGGTTAAAGGCGTACCTGTTATGCCAGTTGCTGGAATGCTTCTGTGCTGGCTAGAGTTCGAGTCTCCTGATAGGAATGTGTTTCTAAAGTTGTATAACATCACTTGTGCATTTAGGCAAGTTGTGCATCAAGCATAGACTCAGAGTTCTCCCATACTAACAGGGAATTGATGAAAAACGTAAAAGTGACCCCTCACTTCCTCTAGTTACCCTTGGGAAGTGGTAATCCTTGAGGTGTATAAATACTCCGAAATTACAATCTCTTTTAAGGGTCTGAGCATGCTGCAGTGGGTTAAAGGCATACCTGTTATGTCAGTTGCGGGAAGGCTTCTGTGCTGGCTAGGGTTTGTGTCTCCTGGTGGGAAAGTGTTCTAAAATTGAGAAACTTCACCTGCGCATTTAGGCAAGTTGTGCATCAAGCATAGACACAGAGTTCTCCCATATTGACAGGGACTTGATGAAAAACGTAAAAGTGACCCCTCACTTGCTCTAGTTGCCCTTGGGAGGTAATAATCTTTGTGGTTTATAAGTACTCTGAAATTACCATCTCTTTTTAGGGTCTGAGCGTGGTGCAGTGAGTTAAAGGCGTACCTGTTATGCCAGTTTGCTGGAAGGCTTCTGTGCTGGCTAGGGTCCGAGTCTCCTGGTGGGAAAGTGTTCTAAAGTTGTATAACTTCACTTGCGCATTTAGACAAGTTGTGCATCAAGCATAGACTCAGAGTTCTCCCATACTAACAGGGAATTGATGAAAAACGTGAAAGTGACCCTCACTTGCTCTTGTTACCCTTGGGAGGTGGTAATCCTTGAGGTGTATAAATACTCCAAAATTTCTGTCTCTTTTAAGGGTCTGAGTATGGTGCAGTGGGTTAAAGGCGTATCTGTTATGCCAGTTGCGGGAAGGCTTCTGTGCTGTCTAGGGTTCGAGTCTCCTGGTGGGAATGTGTTCTTAAGTTGTATAACTTCACTTGCGCATTTAGGCAAGTTGTCCATCAAGCATAGACACAGAGTTCTCCCATATTAACAGTGACTTGATGAAAAACGTAAAAGTGACCCCTCACTTGCTCTAGTTGCCCTTGGGAGGTGGTAATCTTTGGGGTGTATAAATACTCCGAAATTACCATCTCTTTTAAGGGTCTGAGCGTGGTGCAATGGGTTAAAGGCGTACCTGTTATTCCAGTTGCTGGAAGGCTTTTGTGTTGGCTAGGGTTCGAGTCTTCTGGTGAGAAAGTGTTCTAAAGTTGTATAACTTCACTTGCGCGTTTAGGCAAGGTGTGCATCAAGCATAGACACAGAGTTCTCCCATATTAACAAGGACTTGATGAAAACCGTAAAAGTGACCCCTCACTTGCTCTAGTTGCCCTTGGAAGGTGGTAATCTTTGGAGTGTATAAATACTCCGAAATTACCATCTCTTTTGAGGGTCTGTGCGTGGTGCAATGGGTCAAAGGCGTACCTGTTATGCCAGTTGCTGGAAGGCTTCTGTGCTGGCTAGGGTTCGAGTCTCCTGGTGAGAAAGTGTTCTAAAGTTGTATAACTTCACTTGTGCATTTATGCAAGTTGTGCATCAAACATAGACACAGTGTTCTCCCATATTAACAAGGACTTGATGAAAAAGGTAAAAGTGACCCCTCACTTGCTCTAGGTACCCTTGGGAGGTGGTAATCTTTGGGGTGTATAAATACTCAAAAATTACCATCTCTTTTAAGGGTTTGAGCGTGGTGCAGTGGGTTAAAGGCGTACCTGTTATGCCATTTACTGGAAGGCTTCTGTGCTGGCTAGGGTTTGTGTCTCCTGGTGGGAAAGTGTTCTAAAATTGAGTAACTTCACCTGCGCATTTAGGCAAGTTGTGCATCAAGCATAGACACAGAGTTCTCTTATATTGACAGGGACTTGATGAAAAACGTAAAAGTGACCCCTCACTTGCTCTAGTTGTCCTTGTGAGGTAATAATCTTTGTGGTGTATAAGTACTCTGAAATTACCATCTCTTTTTAGGGTCTGAGCATGGTGCAGTGAGTTAAAGGCGTACCTGTTATGCCAGTTTGCTGGAAGGCTTCTGTGCTGGCTAGGGGTCGAGTCTCCTGGTGGGGAAGTGTTCTAAAGTTCTATAACTTCACTTGTGCATTTAGGCAAGTTGTGCATCAAGCATAGACACAGAGTTCTTCCATATTAACAGGGACTTGATGAAAGACGTAAATGTGACCCCTCACTTGCTCTAGGTGCCCTTGGGAGGAGGTAATCTTTGAGGTGTATAAATACTACGAAATTACCATCTCTTTTAAAGGTCTGAGCGTGGTGCAATGGGTTAAAGGCGTACCACTTATGCTAGTTGCTGAAAGGCTTTTGTGCTGGCAAGTGTTCGAGTCTCCTGGTGGGAAAGTGTTCTAAAGTTGTATAACTTCACTTGTGCATTTAGGCAAGTTGTGCATCAAGCATAGACACAGAGTTCTTCTATATTAACAGGGACTTGATGAAAAAGGTAAAAGTGACCCCTCACTTGCTCTAGTTGCCCTTGGGAGGTGGTAATCTTTGGGGTGTATAAATACTCCAAAATTACCATCTCTTTTAAGGGTCTGAGCGTGGTGCAGTGAGTTAAAGGCGTACCTGTTATGCCATTTGCTGCAAGGCTTCTGTGCTGGCTTGGGTTTGTGTCTCCTGGTGGGAAAGTGTTCTAAAATTGAATAACTTCACATGCCCATTTAGGCAAATTGTGCATCAAGCATAGACACAGAGTTCTCCCATATTAACAGGGACTTGATGAAAAACGTATAAGTGACCCCTCACTTGCTCTAGTTGCCCTTGGGAGTTGGTTATCTTTGGGCTGTATAAATACTCCGAAATTATCATCTCTTTTAAGTGTCTGAGCGTGGTGCAGTGGGTTAAAGGCGTACCTGTTATGCCAGTTGCTGGAATGCTTCTGTGCTGGCTAGAGTTCGAGTCTCCTGATAGGAAAGTGTTCTAAAGTTGTATAACATCACTTGTGCATTTAGGCAAGTTGTGCATCAAGCATAGACTCAGAGTTCTCCCATACTAACAGGGAATTGATGAAAAACGTAAAAGTGACCCCTCACTTCCTCTAGTTACCCTTGGGAAGTGGTAATCCTTGAGGTGTATAAATACTCCGAAATTACAATCTCTTTTAAGGGTCTGAGCATGGTGCAGTGGGTTAAAGGCATACCTGTTATGTCAGTTGCGGGAAGGCTTCTGTGCTGGCTAGGGTTCGAGTCTCCTGGTGAGAATGTGTTCTTAAGTTGTATAACTTCACTTGCGCATTTAAGCAAGTTGTGCATCAAACACAGACACAGAGTTCTCCCATATTAACAGGGACTTGATGAAAAACGTAAAAGTGACCCCTCACTTCCTCTAGTTGCCCTTGGGAGGTGGTAATCTTTGGGGTGTATAAATACTCCGAAATTACCATCTCTTTTTAGGGTCTGAGCGTGGTGCAGTTGGTTAACGGCGTACCTGTTATGCCAGTTGCTGGAAGGCTTCTGTGCTGGCTAGGGTTCAAGTCTCCTGGTTAGAAAGTGTTCTAAAGTTGTATAACTTCACTTGTGCATTTAAGCAAGTTGTGCATCAAGCATAGACACAGAGTTCTCCCATATTAACAAGGACTTGATGAAAAAGGTAAAAGTGACCCCTCACTTGCTCTAGTTGCCCTTGGGAGGTGGTAATCTTTGGGGTGTATAAATATTCCGAAATTACCATCTCTTTTAAGGGTCTGAGCGTGGTGCAGTGGGTTAAAGGCGTACCTGTTATGCCAGTTGCTGGAAGGCTTTTGTGTTGGCTAGGGTTCGAGTCTTCTGGTGAGAAAGTGTTCTAAAGTTGTATAACTTCACTTGCGCGTTTAGGCAAGTTGTGCATCAAGCATAGACACAGAGTTCTCCCATATTAACAAGGACTTGATGAAAAAGGTAAAAGTGACCCCTCACTTGCTCTAGTTGCCCTTGGGAGGTGGTAATCTTTGGGGTGTATAAATACTCCGAAATTACCATCTCTTTTAAGGGTCTGAGCGTGGTGCAGTGGGTTAAAGGCGTACCTGTTATTCCAGTTGCTGGAAGGCTTTTCTGTTGGCTAGGGTTCGAGTCTTCTGGTGAGAAAGTGTTCTAAAGTTGTATAACTTCACTTGCGCGTTTAGGCAAGGTGTGCATCAAGCATAGACACAGAGTTCTCCAATATTGACAGGGACTTGATGAAAAACGTAAAAGTGACCCCTCACTTGCTCTAGTTGCCCTTGGGAGGTAATAATCTTTGTGGTTTATAAGTACTCTGAAATTACCATCTCTTTTTAAGGTCTGAGCGTGGTGCAGTGAGGTAAAGGCGTACCTGTTATTCCAGTTTGCTGGAAGGCTTCTGTGCTGGCTAGGGTTCTAGTCTCCTGGTGGGGAAGTGTTCTAAAGTTGTATAACTTCACTTGTGCATTTAGGCAAGTTGTGCATCAAGCATAGACACAGAGTTCTCCCATATTAACAAGGACTTGATGAAAAACGTAAAAGTGACCCCTCACTTGCTCTAGTTGCCCTTGGGAGGTGGTAATCTTTGGGGTGTATAAATACTCCAAAATTACCATCTCTTTTAAGGGTCTGAGCGTGGTGCAGTGGGTTAAAGGCGTACCTGTTATGCCATTTGCTGCAAGGCTTCTGTGCTGGCTTGGGTTTGTGTCTCCTGGTGGGAAAGTGTTCTAAAATTGAATAACTTCACATGCCCATTTAGGCAAATTGTGCATCAAGCATAGACACAGAGTTCTCCCATATTAACAGGGACTTGATGAAAAACGTATAAGTGACCCCTCACTTGCTCTAGTTGCCCTTGGGAGTTGGTTATCTTTGGGCTGTATAAATACTCCGAAATTATCATCTCTTTTAAGTGTCTGAGCGTGGTGCAGTGGGTTAAAGGCGTACCTGTTATGCCAGTTGCTGGAATGCTTCTGTGCTGGCTAGAGTTCGAGTCTCCTGATAGGAAAGTGTTCTAAAGTTGTATAACATCACTTGTGCATTTAGGCAAGTTGTGCATCAAGCATAGACTCAGAGTTCTCCCATACTAACAGGGAATTGATGAAAAACGTAAAAGTGACCCCTCACTTCCTCTAGTTACCCTTGGGAGGTGGTAATCTTTGGGGTGTATAAATACTCCGAAATTACCATCTCTTTTAAGGGTCTGAGCGTGGTGCAGTGGGTTAAAGGCGTACCTGTTATTCCAGTTGCTGGAAGGCTTTTGTGTTGGCTAGGGTTCGAGTCTTCTGGTGAGAAAGTGTTCTAAAGTTGTATAACTTCACTTGCGCGTTTAGGCAAGGTGTGCATCAAGCATAGACACAGAGTTCTCCCATATTAACAAGGTCTTGATGAAAACCGTAAAAGTGACCCCTCACTTGCTCTAGTTGCCCTTGGAAGGTGGTAATCTTTGGAGTGTATAAATACTCCGAAATTACCATCTCTTTTGAGGGTCTGTGCGTGGTGCAATGGGTCAAAGGCGTACCTGTTATGCCAGTTGCTGGAAGGCTTCTGTGCTGGCTAGGGTTCGAGTCTCCTGGTGAGAAAGTGTTCTAAAGTTGTATAACTTCACTTGTGCATTTACGCAAGTTTTGCATCAAGCATAGACACAGTGTTCTCCCATATTAACAAGGACTTGATGAAAAAGGTAAAAGTGACCCCTCACTTGCTCTAGTTGCCCTTGGGAGGTGGTAATCTTTGGGGTGTATAAATACTCCAAAATTACCATCTCTTTTAAGGGTTTGAGCGTGGTGCAGTGGGTTAAAGGCGTACCTGTTATGCCATTTACTGGAAGGCTTCTGTGCTGGCTAGGGTTTGTGTCTCCTGGTGGGAAAGTGTTCTAAAATTGAGTAACTTCACCTGCGCATTTAGGCAAGTTGTGCATCAAGCATAGACACAGAGTTCTCTTATATTGACAGGGACTTGATGAAAAACGTAAAAGTGACCCCTTACTTGCTCTAGTTGCCCTTGTGAGGTAATAATCTTTGTGGTGTATAAGTACTCTGAAATTACCATCTCTTTTTAGGGTCTGAGCATGGTGCAGTGAGTTAAAGGCGTACCTGTTATGCCAGTTTGCTGGAAGGCTTCTGTGCTGGCTAGGGGTCGAGTCTCCTGGTGGGGAAGTTTTCTAAAGTTCTATAACTTCACTTGTGCATTTAGGCAAGTTGTGCATCAAGCATAGACACAGAGTTCTTCCATATTAACAGGGACTTGATGAAAGACGTAAATGTGACCCCCTCACTTTCTCTAGTTGCCCTTGGACGGTGATAATCTTTGGGGTGTATAAATACTCTGAAATTACCATCACTTTTAAGGGTCTGAGCGTGGTGCAGTGGGTTAAAGGTGTACATGTTATGCCATTTGCTGGAAGGCTTTTGTGCTGGCAAGGGTTCGAGTCTTCTGGTGGGAAAGTGTTCTAAAATTGAATAACTTCACATGCCCATTTAGGCAAGTTGTGCATCTAGCATAGACACAGAGTTCTCCCATATTAACAGGGACTTGATGAAAAACGTAAAAGTGACCCCTCACTTCCTCTAGCTGCCCTTGGGAGGTGGTAATCTTTGGGGTGTATAAATACTCCGAAATTACCATCTCTTTTTAGGGTCTGAGCGTGGTGCAGTGGGTTAAAGGCGTACCTGTTATGCCATTTGCTGCAAGGCTTCTGTGCTGGCTTGGGTTTGTGTCTCCTGGTGGGAAAGTGTTCTAAAATTGAATAACTTCACATGCCCATTTAGGCAAATTCTGCATCAAGCATAGACACAGAGTTCTCCCATATTAACAGGGACTTGATGAAAAACGTATAAGTGACCCCTCACTTGCTCTAGTTGCCCTTGGGAGTTGGTTATCTTTGGGCTGTATAAATACTCCGAAATTATCATCTCTTTTAAGTGTTTGAGCGTGGTGCAGTGGGTTAAAGGCGTACCTGTTATGCCAGTTGCTGGAATGCTTCTGTGCTGGCTAGAGTTCGAGTCTCCTGATAGGAAAGTGTTCTAAAGTTGGATAACATCACTTGTGCATTTAGGCAAGTTGTGCATCAAGCATAGACTCAGAGTTCTCCCATACTAACAGGGAATTGATGATAAACGTAAAAGTGACCATTCACTTCCTCTAGTTACCCTTGGGAAGTGGTAATCCTTGAGGTGTATAAATACTCCGAAATTACAATCTCTTTTAAGGGTCTGAGCATGGTGCAGTGGGTTAAAGGCATACCTGTTATGTCAGTTGCGGGAAGGCTTCTGTGCTGGCTAGGGTTCGAGTCTCCTGGTGGGAATGTGTTCTTAAGTTGTATAACTTCACTTGCGCATTTAAGCAAGTTGTGCATCAAACACAGACACAGAGTTCTCCCATATTAACAGGGACTTGATGAAAAACGTAAAAGTGACCCCTCACTTCCTCTAGTTGCCCTTGGAAGGTGGTAATCTTTGGGGTGTATAAATACTCCGAAATTACCATCTCTTTTTAGGGTCTGAGCGTGGTGCAGTTGGTTAACTGCGTACCTGTTATGCCAGTTGCGGGAAGGCTTCTGTGCTGGCTAGGGTTCGAGTCTCCTGGTGGGAATGTGTTCTTAAGTTGTATAACTTCACTTGTGCATTTAAGCAAGTTGTGCATCAAACATAGACACAGTGTTCTCCCATATTAACAGGGACTTGATGAAAAAGGTAAAAGTGACCCCTCACTTGCTCTAGTTGCCCTTGGGAGGTGGTAATCTTTGGGGTGTATAAATATTCCGAAATTACCATCTCTTTTAAGGGTCTGAGCGTGGTGCAGTGGGTAAAAGGCGTACCTGTTATGCCAGTTAGTTGCTGGGTGGCTTTTGTGTTGGCTAGGGTTCGAGTCTTCTGGTGAGAAAGTGTTCTAAAGTTGTATAACTTCACTTGCGCGTTTAGGCAAGTTGTGCATCAAGCATAGACACAGAGTTCTCCCATATTAACAAGGACTTGATGTAAAAAGGTAAAAGTGACCCCTCACTTGCTCTAGTTGCCCTTGGGAGGTGGTAATCTTTGGGGTGTATAAATACTCCAAAATTACCATCTCTTTTAAGGGTTTGAGCGTGGTGCAGTGGGTTAAAGGCGTACCTCTTATGCCATTTGCTGGAAGGCTTCTGTGCTGGTTAGGATTTGTGTCTCCTGGTGGGAAAGTGTTCTAAAATTGAGTAACTTCACCTGCGCATTTAGGCAAGTTGTGCATCAAGCATAGACACAGAGTTCTCTGATATTGACAGGGACTTGATGAAAAACGTAAAAGTGACCCCTCACTTGCTCTAGTTGCCCTTGGGTGGTAATAATCTTTGTGGTGTATAAGTACTCTGAAATTACCATCTCTTTTTAGGGTCTGAGCATGGTGCAGTGAGTTAAAGGCATACCTGTTATGCCAGTTTGCTGGAAGGCTTCTGTGCTGGATAGGGTTCGAGTCTTTTGGTGGGGAAGTGTTCTAAAGTTCTATAACTTCACTTGTGCATTTAGGCAAGTTGTGCATCAAACATAGACACAGAGTTCTTCCATATTAACAGGGACTTGATGAAAAAACGTAAATGTGACCCCTCACTTTCTCTAGTTGCCCTTGGACGGTGATAATCTTTGGGGTGTATAAATACTCTGAAATTACCATCTCTTTTAAGGGTCTGAGCGGGGTGCAGTGGGTTAAAGGTGTACCTGTTATGCCATTTGCTGGAAGGCTTTTGTGCTAGCTAGGGTTTGTGTCTCCTGGTGGGAAAGTGCTCTAAAATTGAATAATTTCACATGCCCATTTAGGCAAGTTGTGCATCTAGCATAGACACAGAGTTCTCCCATATTAACAGGGACTTGATGAAAAACGTAAAAGTGACCCCTCACTTCCTCTAGTTGCCCTTGGGAGGTGGTAATCTTTGGGGTGTATAAATACTCTGAAATTACCATCTCTTTTTAGGGTCTGAGCGTGGTGCAGTGGGTTAACGGCATACCTGTTATGCCAGTTGCTGGAAGGCTTCTGTGCTGGCTATGGTTCAAGTCTTCTGGTGAGAAAGTGTTCTAAAGTTGTATAACTTCACTTGTGCATTTAAGCAAGTTGTGCATCAAGCATAGACACAGTGTTCTCCCATATTAACAAGGACTTGATGAAAAAGGTAAAAGTGACCCCTCACTTGCTCTAGTTGCCCTTGGGAGGTGGTAATCTTTGGGGTGTATAAATACTCCAAAATTACCATCTCTTTTAAGGGTTTGAGCGTGGTGCAGTGGGTAAAAGACGTACCTGTTATGCCATTTGCTGGAAGGCGTCTGTGCTGGCTAGGGTTTGTGTCTCCTGGTAGGAAAGTGTTCTAAAATTGAGTAACTTCACCTGCGCATTTAGGCAAGTTGTGCATCAAGCATAGACACAGAGTTCTCCCATATTGACAGGGACTTGATGAAAAACGTAAAAGTGACCCCTCACTTGCTCTAGTTGCCCTAGGGTGGTAATAATCTTTGTGGTGTATAAGTACTCTGAAATTACCATCTTTGTTTAGGGTCTGAGCATGGTGCAGTGAGTTAAAGGCGTACCTGTTATGCCAGTTTGCTGGAAGGCTTCTGTGCTGGCTAGGGTTCGAGTCTCCTGGTGGGTAAGTGTTCTAAAGTTCTATAACTTCACTTGTGCATTTAGGCAAGTTGTGTGTCAAGCATAGACACAGAGTTCTTCCATAATAACAGGGACTTGATGAAAAACGTAAATGTGACCCCTCACTTGCTCTAGTTGCCCTTGGGAGGTGGTAATCTTTGGGGTGTATAAATACTCCGAAATTACCATCTCTTTTAAGGGTCTGAGCGTGGTGCAATGGGTTAAAGGCGTACCTCTTATGCCTGTTGCTGGAAGGCTTTTGTGCTGGCAAGGGTTCGAGTCTCCTGGTGGGAAAGTGTTCTAAAGTTGTATAACTTCACTTGCGCATTTAAGCAAGTTGTACTTCAAGCATAGACACAGAGTTCTCCCATATTAACAGGGACTTTATGTAAAAGGTAAATGTGACCCCTCACTTTCTCTAGTTGCCCTTGGACGGTGATAATCTTTGGGGTGTATAAATACTCTGAAATTACCATCTCTTTTAAGGGTCTGAGCGTGGTGCAGTGGGTTAAAGGTGTACCTGTTATGCCATTTGCTGGAAGGCTTTTGTGCTAGCTAGGGTTTGTGTCTCCTGGTGGGAAAGTGCTCTAAAATTGAATAATTTCACATGCCCATTTAGGCAAGTTGTGCATCTAGCATAGACACAGAGTTCTCCCATATTAACAGGGACTTGATGAAAAAAGTAAAAGTGACCCCTCACTTCCTCTAGTTGCCCTTGGGAGGTGGTAATCTTTGGGGTGTATAAATACTCTGAAATTACCATCTCTTTTTAGGGTGTGAGCGAGGTGCAGTGGGTTAACGGCATACCTGTTATGCCAGTTGCTGGAAGGCTTCTGTGCTGGCTAGGGTTCAAGTCTTCTGGTGAGAAAGTGCTCTAAAGTTGTATAACTTCACTTGTGCATTTAAGCAAGTTGTGCATCAAGCATAGACACAGTGTTCTCCCATATTAACAAGGACTTGATGAAAAAGGTAAAAGTGACCCCTCACTTGCTCTAGTTGCCCTTGGGAGGTGGTAATCTTTGGGGTGTATAAATACTCCAAAATTACCATCTCTTTTAAGGGTTTGAGCGTGGTGCAGTGGGTAAAAGACGTACCTGTTATGCCATTTGCTGGAAGGCGTCTGTGCTGGCTAGGGTTTGTGTCTCCTGGTAGGAAAGTGTTCTAAAATTGAGTAACTTCACCTGCGCATTTAGGCAAGTTGTGCATCAAGCATAGACACAGAGATCTCCATTATTGACAGGGACTTGATGAAAAACGTAAAAGTGACCCCTCACTTGCTCTAGTTGCCCTTGGGAGGTAATAATCTTTGTAGTTTATAAGTACTCTGAAATTACCATCTCTTTTTAGGGTTTGAGCGTGGTGCAGTGAGTTAAAGGCATACCTGTTATGCCAGTTTGCTGGAAGGCTTCTGTGCTGGCTAGGGTTCTAGTCTCCTGGTGGGGAAGTGTTCTAAATTTGTATAACTTCACTTGTGCATTTAGGCAAGTTGTGCATCAAGCATAGACACAGAGTTCTTCTATATTAACAGGGACTTGATGAAAAAGGTAAAAGTGACCCCTCACTTGCTCTAGTTGCCCTTGGGAGGTGGTAATCTTTGGGGTGTATAAATACTCCAAAATTACCATCTCTTTTAAGGGTCTGAGCGTGGTGCAGTGGGTTAAAGGCGTACCTGTTATGCCATTTGCTGCAAGGCTTCTGTGCTGGCTTGGCTTTGTGTCTCCTGGTGGGAAAGTGTTCTAAAATTGAATAACTTCACATGCCCATTTAGGCAAATTGTGCATCAAGCATAGACACAGAGTTCTCCCATATTAACAGGGACTTGATGAAAAACGTATAAGTGACCCCTCACTTGCTCTAGTTGCCCTTGGGAGTTGGTTATCTTTGGGCTGTATAAATACTCCGAAATTATCATCTCTTTTAAGTGTCTGAGCGTGGTGCAGGGGGTTAAAGGCGTACCTGTTATGCCAGTTGCTGGAATGCTTCTGTGCTGGCTAGAGTTCGAGTCTCCTGATATGAAAGTGTTCTAAAGTTGTATAACATCACTTGTGCATTTAGGCAAGTTGTGCATCAAGCATAGACTCAGAGTTCTCCCATACTAACAGTGAATTGATGAAAAACGTAAAAGTGACCCCTCACTTCCTCTAGTTACCCTTGGGAAGTGGTAATCCTTGAGGTGTATAAATACTCCGAAATTACAATCTCTTTTTAGGGTCTGAGCGTGGTGCAGTTGGTTAACGGCGTACCTGTTATGCCAGTTGCTGGAAGGCTTCTGTGCTGGCTAGGGTTCAAGTCTCCTGGTGAGAAAGTGTTCTAAAGTTGTATAACTTCACTTGTGCATTTAAGCAAGTTGTGCATCAAGCATAGACACAGTGTTCTCCCATATTAACAAGGACTTCATGAAAAAGGTAAAAGTGACCCCTCACTTGCTCTAGTTGCCCTTGGGAGGTGGTAATCTTTGAGGTGTATAAATATTCCGAAATTACCATCTCTTTTAAGGGTCTGAGCCTGGTGCAGTGGGTTAAAGGCGTACCTGTTATGCCAGTTGCTGGAATGCTTTTGTGTTGGCTAGGGTTCGAGTCTTCTAGTGAGAAAGTGTTCTAAAGTTGTATAACTTCACTTGTTCGTTTAGGCAAGTTGTGCATCAAGCATAGACACAGAGTTCTCCCATATTAACAAGGACTTGATGAAAAAAGGTAAAAGTGACCCCTCACTTCCTCTAGTTGCCCTTGGGAGGTGGTAATCTCTGGGGTGTATAAATACTCCAAATTACCATCTCTTTTAAGGGTTTGAGCGTGGTGCAGTGGGTTAAAGGCGTACCTCTTATGCCATTTGCTGGAAGGCTTCTGTGCTGGTTAGGGTTTGTGTCTCCTGGTGGGAAAGTGTTCTAAAATTGAGTAACTTCACCTGCGCATTTAGGCAAGTTGTGCATCAAGCATAGACACAGAGTTCTTTTATATTGACAGGGACTTGATGAAAAACGTAAAAGTGACCCCTCACTTGCTCTAGTTGCCCTTGGGTGGTAATAATCTTTGTGGTGTATAAGTACTCTGAAATTACCATCTCTTTTTAGGGTCTGAGCATGGTGCAGTGGGTTAAAGGTGTACCTGTTATGCCATTTGCTGGAAGGCTTTGTGCTAGCTAGGGTTTGTGTCTCCTGGTGGGAAAGTGCTCTAAAATTGAGTAATTTCACATGCCCATTTAGGCAAGTTGTGCATCTAGCATAGACACAGAGTTCTCCCATATTAACAGGGACTTGATGAAAAACGTAAAAGTGACCCCTCACTTCCTCTAGTTGCCCTTGGGAGGTGGTAACTTTGGGGTGTATAAAATACTCTGAAATTACCATCTCTTTTTAGGGTCTGAGCGTGGTGCAGTGGGTTAACGGCATACCTGTTATGCCAGTTGCTGGAAGGCTTCTGTGCTGGCTAGGGTTCAAGTCTTCTGGTGAGAAAGTGTTCTAAAGTTGTATAACTTCACTTGTGCATTGAAGCAAGTTGTGCATCAAGCATAGACACAGTGTTCTCCCATATTAACAAGGACTTGATGAAAAAGGTAAAAGTGACCCCTCACTTGCTCTAGTTGCCCTTGGGAGGTGGTAATCTTTGGGGTGTATAAATACTCCAAAATTACCATCTCTTTTAAGGGTTTGAGCGTGGTGCAGTGGGTTAAAGGCGTACCTGTTATGCCATTTGCTGGAAGGCTACTGTGCTGGCTAGGGTTTGTATCTCCTGGTGGGAAAGTGTTCTAAAATTGAGTAACTTCACCTGCTCATTTAGGCAAGTTGGTGCATCAAGCATAGACACAGAGTTCTCCCATATTGACAGGGACTTGATGAAAAACGTAAAAGTGACCCCTCACTTGCTCTAGTTGCCCTTGGGTGGTAATAATCTTTGTGGTGTATAAGTACTCTGAAATTACAATCTTTTTTTAGGGTCTGAGCATGGTGCAGTGAGTTAAAGGCGTACCTGTTATGCCAGTTTGCTGGAAGGCTTCTGTGCTGGCTAGGGTTTCGAGTCTCCTGGTAGGGAAGTGTTCTAAAGTTCTATAACTTCACTTGTGCATTTAGGCAAGTTGTGCATCAAGCATAGACACAGAGTCTTCCATAATAACAGCGACTTGATGAAAAACGTAAATGTGACCCCTCACTTGCTCTAGTTGCCCTTGGGAGGTGGTAATCTTTGGGGTGTATAAATACTCTGAAATTACCATCTCTTTTTAGGGTCTGAGCGAGGTGCAGTGGGTTAACGGCATACCTGTTATGCCAGTTGCTGGAAGGCTACTGTGCTGGCTAGGGTTTGTGTCTCCTGGTGGGAAAGTGTTCTAAAATTGAGTAACTTCACCTGCGCATTTAGGCAAGTTGTGCATCAAGCATCGACACAGAGTTCTCCCATATTGACAGGGACTTGATGAAAAACGTAAAAGTGACCCCTCACTTTCTCTAGTTGCCCTTGGGACGTAATAATCTTTGTAGTTTATAAGTACTCTGAAATTACCATCCTTTTTATTGTTTGAGCGTGGTGCAGTGAGTTAAAGGCATACCTGTTATGCCAGTTTGCTGGAAGGCTTCTGTGCTGGCTAGGGTTCGAGTCTCCTGGTGGGGAAGTGTTCTAAAGTTGTATAACTTCACTTGTGCATTTAGGCAAGTTGTGCATCAAGCATAGTCACAGAGTTCTTGCATATTAACAGGACTTGATGAAAAATGTATAAATGACTCCTCACTTGCTCTAGTTGCCCTTGGGAGGTGGTAATCTTTGGGGTGTATAAGTACTCCGAATTACCATCTCTTTTTAGGGTCTGAGCGTGGTGCAGTTGGTTAAAGGCGTACCTGTTATGCCAGTTGCTGGAAGGCTTCTGTGCTGGCTAGGGTTCAAGTCTACTGGTGAGAAGTGTTCTAAAGTTGTATAACTTCACTTGTGCATTTAAGCAAGTTGTGCATCAAGCATAGACACAGTGTTCTCCCATAATAACAAGGACTTGATGAAAAAGGTAAAAGTGACCCCTCACTTGCTCTAGTTGCCCTTGGAGGTGGTAATCTTTGGGGTGTATAAATACTCCAAAATTACCATCTCTTTTAAGGGTTTGAGCGTGGTGCAGTGGGTAAAAGACGTACCTGTTATGCCATTTGCTGGAAGGCGTCTGTGCTGGCTAGGGTTTGTGTCTCCTGGTAGGAAAGTGTTCTAAATTGAGTAACTTCACCTGCGCATTTAGGCAAGTTGTGCATCAAGCATAGACACAGAGTTCTCCCATATTGACAGGGACTTGATGAAAAACGTAAAAGTGACCCCTCACTTGCTCTAGTTGCCCTTGGGAGGTAATAATCTTTGTGGTTTATAAGTACTCTGAAATTACCATCTTTTTTAAGGTCTGAGCGTGGTGCAGTGAGGTAAAGGCGTACCTGTTATGCCAGTTTGCTGGAAGGCTTCTGTGCTGGCTAGGGTTCTAGTCTCCTGGTGGGGAAGTGTTCTAAAGTTGTATAACTTCACTTGTGCATTTAGGCAAGTTGTGCATCAAGCATAGACACAGAGTTCTTCTATATTAACAGGGACTTGATGAAAAAGGTAAAAGTGACCCCTCACTTGCTCTAGTTGCCCTTGGGAGGTGGTAATCTTTGGGTGTATAAATACTCCAAAATTACCATCTCTTTTAGGGTCTGAGCGTGGTGCAGTTGGTTAACAGCGTACCTGTTATGCCAGTTGCTGGAAGGCTTCTGTGCTGGCTAAGGTTCAAATCTCCTGGTGAGAAAGTGTTCTAAAGTTGTATAACTTCACTTGTGCATTTAAGCAAGTTGTGCATCAAGCATAGACACAGTGTTCTCCCATATTAACAAGGACTTGATGAAAAAGGTAAAAGTGACCCCTCACTTGCTCTAGTTGCCCTTGGGAGGTGGTAATCTTTGGGTGTATAAATATTCCGAAATTACCATCTCTTTTAAGGGTCTGAGCGTGGTGCAGTGGGTTAAAGGCGTACCTGTTATGCCAGTTGCTGGAAGGCTTTTGTGTTGGCTAGGGTTCGAGTCTTCTGGTAGAAAGTGTTCTAAAGTTGTATAACTTCACTTGCGGGGGTAGGCAAGTTGTGCATCAAGCATAGACACAGAGTTCTCCCATATTAACAAGGACTTGATGAAAAAGGTAAAAGTGACCCCTCATTTGCTCTAGTTGCCCTTGGGAGGTGGTAATCTTTGGGGTGTATAAATACTCCAAAATTACCATCTCTTTTAAGGGTTTGAGCGTGGTGCAGTGGGTTAAAGGCGTACCTCTTATGCCATTTGCTGGAAGGCTTCTGTGCTGGCTAGGGTTTGTGTCTCCTGATGGGAAAGTGTTCTAAAATTGAGTAACTTCACCTGCGCATTTAGGCAAGTTGTGCATCAAGCATAGACACAGAGTTCTCTTATATTGACAGGAACTTGATGAAAAACGTAAAAGTGACCCCTCACTTGCTCTAGTTGCCCTTGGGTGGTAATAATCTTTGTGGTGTATAAGTACTCTGAAATTACCATCTCTTTTTAGGGTCTGAGCATGGTGCAGTGAGTTAAAGGCGTACCTGTTATGCCAGTTTGCTGGAAGGCTTCTGTGCTGGCTAGGGTTCGAGTCTTTGGTGGGGAAGTGTTCTAAAGTTCTATAACTTCACTTGTGCATTTAGGCAAGTTGTGCATCAAATAGACACAGAGTTCTTCCATATTAACAGGGACTTGATGAAAAACGTAAATGTGACCCCTCACTTTCTCTAGTTGCCCTTGGACGGTGATAATCTTTGGGGTGTATAAATACTCTGAAATTACAATCTCTTTTAAGGGTCTGAGCGTGGTGCAGTGGGTTAAAGGTGTACCTGTTATGCCATTTGCTGGAAGGCTTTTGTGCAAGCTAGGGTTTGTGTCTCCTGGTGGAAAAGTGCTCTAAAATTGAATAATTTCACATGCCCATTTAGGCAAGTTGTGCATCTAGCATAGACACAGAGTTCTCCCATATTAACAGGGACTTGATGAAAAACGTAAAAGTGACCCCTCACTTCCTCTAGCTGCCCTTGGGAGGTGGTAATCTTTGGGGTGTATAAATACTCTGAAATACCATCTCTTTTTAGGGTCTGAGCGTGGTGCAGTGGGTTAACGGCGTACCTGTTATGCCATTTGCTGCAAGGCTTCTGTGCTGGCTTGGGTTTGTCTCTGGTGGAAAGTGTTCTAAATTGATAACTTCACTGCCCATTTAGCAAGTTGCATCAAGCATAGACACAGTGTTCTCCCATATTAACAAGGACTTGATGAAAAAGTATAAGTGACCCCTCACTTGCTCTAGTTGCCCTTGGGAGTTGGTTATCTTTGGGCTGTATAAATACTCCAAATTATCCATCTTTTAAGTGTCTGAGCGTGGTGCAGTGGGTAAAGGCGTACCTGTTATGCCATTGCTGGAAGGCTTTTGTGTTGGCTAGGGTTTGAGTCTTCTGGTGAGGAAAGTGTTCTAAAATTGTAGTAACTTCACTTGCGCATTTAGGCAAGTTGTGCATCAAGCATAGACACAGAGTTCTCCCATATTGAACAAGGGACTTGATGAAAAACGTAAAAGTGACCCCTCACTTGCTCTAGTTGCCCTTGGGAGGTGTAATCTTTGGGTTATAAATACTTGAAATTACCATCTCTTTTAAGGTCTGAGCGTGTGCAGTGGGTAAAGGCGTACCTGTTATGCCATTTGCTGGAAGGCTTCTGTGCTGGCTTGGGTTTGTGTCTCCTGGTGGGAAGTGTTCTAAATTGAATAACTTCACTTGTGCCCATTTAGGCAAATTGTGCATCAAGCATAGACACAGAGTTCTCCATATTAACAGGGACTTGATGAAAAAGGTAAAGTGACCCCTCACTTGCTCTAGTTGCCCTTGGGAGTGGTTATCTTTGGGCTGTATAAATACTCCGAAATTATCATCTCTTTTTAAGGGTTGAGCGTGGTGCAGTGGTTAAAGCGTACCTGTTATGCCAGTTGCTGAAAGGCTTCTGTGCTGGCTAGAGTTCAGTCTCCTGATAGGAAAGTGTTCTAAAGTTGGATAACTCACTTGTGCATTTAGGCAAGTTGTGCATCAAGCATAGACACAGAGTTCTCCCATACTAACAGGGACTTGATGATAAAGTAAAAGTGACCATTCACTTCTCTAGTTACCCTTGGAGGTGGTAATCTTTGGGGTGTATAAATACTCCGAAATTACATCTCTTTTAAGGGTTTGAGCGTGGTGCAGTGGGTAAAAAGGCATACCTGTTATGTCCATTGCTGGAAGGCTCTGTGCTGGCTAGGTTTGTGTCTCCTGTGGAAAGTGTTCTAAGTTGATAACTTCACTGCGCATTAGCAAGTTGTGCATCAAACAGACACAGAGTTCTCCATTATTAACAGGGACTTGATGAAAAACGTAAAATGACCCCTCACTTGCTCTAGTTGCCCTTGGGAGGTAATCTTTGTAGTATAATACTCCGAAATTACCTCTCTTTTTAGGGTTTGAGCGTGGTGCAGTGGTTAAGGCATACCTGTTTATGCCAGTTTGCGGAAGGCTTCTGTGCTGGCTAGGGTTCGAGTCTCCTGGTGGGAAGTGTTCTAAAGTTGTATAACTTCACTTGTGCATTTAGGCAAGTTGTGCATCAAGCATAGACACAGAGTTTTCTCATATTAACAGGGACTTGATGAAAAGGTAAAAGTGACCCCTCACTTGCTCTAGTTTGCCCTTGGGAGGTGGTAATCTTTGGGGTGTATAAATACTCCGAAATTACCATCTCTTTTAAGGGTCTGAGCGTGGTGCAGTGGGTAAAGGCGTACCTGTTATGCCATTTGCTGGGGCTTTTGTGTTGGCTAGGTTCGTGTCTCCTGGTGAGAAAGTGTTCTAAAATTGATAACTTCACATGCCCATTTAGGCAAATTGTGCATCAAGCATAGACACAGAGTTCTCCCATATTAACAGGACTTGATGAAAAAGTATAAGTGACCCCTCACTTGCTCTAGTTGCCCTTGGGAGGTGGTATCTTTGGGGTGTATAAATACTCCGAAAATTACATCTCTTTTAAGTGTTGAGCGTGGTGCAGTGGGTTAAAGGCGTAACTGTTATGCCAGTTGCTGGAATGCTTCTGTGCTGGTAGAGTTCGAGTCTCCTGATGAAAGTGTTCTAAAGTTGTATAACATTCACTGCGCATTTAGGCAAGTTGTGCATCAAGCATAGACTCAGAGTTCTCCCATACTACAGTGAATTGATGAAAAACGTAAAAGTGACCCCTCACTTCTCTAGTTACCCTTGGGTGGTAATAATCCTTGAGGTGTATACTCCGAAATTACAATCTCTTTTAAGGGTCTGAGCATGGTGCAGTGGGTTAAGGCATACCTGTTATGTCAGTTGCTGGAAGGCTTCTGTGCTGGCTAGGGTTCGAGTCTCCTGGTGGGAAGTGTTCTTAAGTTCTATAACTTCACTTGCGCATTTAAGCAAGTTGTGCATCAAACACAGACACAGAGTTCTCTCCAATATTAACAGGGACTTGATGAAAAACGTAAAAGTGACCCCTCACTTCCTCTAGTTGCCCTTGGGTGGTAATCTTTGGGGTGTATAAATACTCCGAATTACCATCTCTTTTAAGGGTCTGAGCGGGTGCAGTGGTTAACGGCGTACCTGTTATGCCATTTGCTGGAAGGCTTCTGTGCTAGCTAGGGTTTGTCTCCTGGTGAGAAAGTGTCTAAAGTTGATAATTTCACTGTGCATTTAAGCAAGTTGTGCATCAAGCATAGACACAGAGTTCTCCCATATTAACAGGGACTTGATGAAAAAGTAAAAGTGACCCCTCACTTGCTCTAGTTGCCCTTGGGAGGTGGTAATCTTTGGGGTGTATAAATATTCCGAAATTACCATCTCTTTTTAAGGGTCTGAGCGTGGTGCAGTGGGTTAACGTACCTGTTATGCCAGTTGCTGGAATGCTTTGTGCTGGCTATGGTTCGAGTCTTCTGTGAGAAAGTGTTCTAAAGTTGTATAACTTCACTTGTGCATTTAAGCAAGTTGTGCATCAAGCATAGACACAGTGTTCTCCCATATTAACAAGGACTTGATGAAAAAGGTAAAAGTGACCCTCACTTGCTCTAGTTGCCCTTGGGAGGTGGTAATCTTGGGGTGTATAAATACTCCAAAATTACCATCTCTTTTAAGGGTTTGAGCGTGGTGCAGTGGGTAAAGGCGTACCTGTTATGCCATTTGCTGGAAGGCTTTTGTGCTGGTAGGGTTTGTGTCTCCTGGTAGGGAAAGTGTTCTAAAATTGAGTAACTTCACCTGCGCATTTAGGCAAGTTGTGCATCAAGCATAGACACAGAGTTCTCCCATATTGACAGGGACTTGATGAAAAACGTAAAAGTGACCCCCATCTTCTATTGCCTAGTTGCCCTTGGGTGGTAATAATCTTTGTGGTGTATAAGTACTCTGAAATTACCATCTCTTTTTAAGGGTCTGAGCATGGTGCAGTGAGGTAAAGGCGTACCTGTTATGCCAGTTTGCTGGAAGGCTTCTGTGCTGGCTAGGGTTCGAGTCTCCTGGTGGGGAAGTGTTCTAAAGTTCTATAACTTCACTTGTGCATTTAGGCAAGTTGTGCATCAAGCATAGACACAGAGTTCTTCCATATAACAGGGACTGATGAAAAACGTAAAAGTGACCCCTCACTTGCTCTAGTTGCCCTTGGGAGGTGGTAATCTTTGGGGTGTATAAATACTCCGAAATTACCATCTCTTTTAAGGGTCTGAGCGTGGTGCAGTGGGTTAAAGGCGTACCTGTTATGCCAGTTGCTGGAAGGCTTTGTGCTGGCTAAGGGTTCGTCTCCTGGTGGGAAAGTGTTCTAAAGTTGTATAACTTCACTTGCATTTAAGCAAGTTGTCATCAAGCATAGACACAGAGTTCTCCCATATTAACAGGGACTTATGAAAAGGTAAATGACCCCTCACTTTCTCTAGTTGCCCTTGAGGTGGTAATCTTTGGGGTGTATAAATACTCCAAAATTACCATCTCTTTTAAGGGTCTGAGCGTGGTGCAGTGGTTAAAGGTACCTGTTATGCCATTTGCTGGAAGGCTTTGTGCTGGCTAGGGTTTGTGTCTCCTGGTGGAAAGTGTCTAAATTGATAACTTCACCTGCCATTTAGGCAAGTTGTGCATCAGCATAGACACAGAGTTCTCCCATATTACAGGGACTTGATGAAAAAGTAAAAGTGACCCCTCACTTGCTCTAGTTGCCCTTGGGAGGTGGTAATCTTTGGGTGTATAAATACTCTGAAATTACCATCTCTTTTTAGGGTTTGAGCGGGTGCAGTGGGTTAAAGGCATACCTGTTATGCCAGTTTGCTGGAAGGCTTCTGTGCTGGCTAGGGTTCAAGTCTTCCTGGTGGGAAAGTGTTCTAAAGTTGTATAACTTCACTTGTGCATTTAGGCAAGTTGTGCATCAAGCATAGACACAGAGTTCTCCCATATTAACAGGGACTTGATGAAAAAGGTAAAAGTGACCCCTCACTTGCTCTAGTTGCCCTTGGGAGGTGGTAATCTTTGGGGTGTATAAATACTCCAAAATTACCATCTCTTTTAAGGTTTGAGCGTGGTGCAGTGGTTAAAGGCGTACCTGTTATGCCATTTGCTGGAAGGCTTCTGTGCTGGCTAGGGTTTGGTCTCCTGGTGTGTTTCTAAAATTGAATAACTTCACCTGCGCATTTAGGCAAGTTGTGCATCAAGCATAGACACAGAGATTCTCCATATTAACAGGGACTTGATGAAAAACGTAAAGTGACCCCTCACTTGCTCTAGTTGCCCTTGGGGTAATATCTTTGTAGTAATACTCTGAAATTACCATCTCTTTTAAGGGTTGAGCGTGGTGCAGTGGTTAAAGGCATACCTGTTATGCCAGTTTGCTGGAAGGCTTCTGTGCTGGCTAGGGTTTCTAGTCTCCTGGTGGGAAGTGTTCTAAAGTTGTATAACTTCACTTGCATTTAGGCAAGTTGTGCATCAAGCATAGACACAGAGTTCTTCCCATATTACAGGACTTGATGAAAAAGTAAAGTGACCCCTCACTTGCTCTAGTTGCCCTTGGGAGGTGGTAATCTTTGGGTGTATAAATACTCCAAAATTACATCTCTTTTAAGGGTCTGAGCGTGGTGCAGTGGGTTAAAGGCGTACCTGTTATGCCAGTTTGCTGCAAGGCTTCTGTGCTGGCTTGGCTTCGAGTGTCTCCTGGTGGGAAGTGTTCTAAAATTGATAACTTCACATGCCCATTTAGGCAAGTTGTGCATCAAGCATAGACACAGAGTTCTCCCATATTAACAGGGACTTGATGAAAAACGTAATAAGTGACCCCTCACTTGCTCTAGTTGCCCTTGGGAGTTGGTATCCTTGGGCTGTATAAATACTCCGAAATTACATCTCTTTTAAGTGTCTGAGCGTGGTGCAGGGGTTAAGGCGTACCTGTTATGCCAGTTGCTGGAAGCTTCTGTGCTGGCTAGGTTCGAGTCTCCTGATATGAGTGTTCTAAAGTTGTATACATCACTTGTGCATTTAGGCAAGTTGTGCATCAAGCATAGACTCAGAGTTCTCCCATACTTAACAGTGAATTGATGAAAAACGTAAAAGTGACCCCTCACTTCCTCTAGTTACCCTTGGGAAGTGGTAATCCTTGGGTGTATAAATACTCCGAAATTACAATCTCTTTTAAGGGTCTGAGCATGGTGCAGTGGGTTAAGGCATACCTGTTATGTCAGTTGCGGGAAGGCTTCTGTGCTGGCTAGGGTTCTATCTCCTGGTGGAATGTGTTCTTAAGTTGTATAACTTCACTTGCGCATTTAAGCAAGTTGCATCAAACACAGACACAGAGTTCTCCAATATTAACAGGGACTTGATGAAAAACGTAAAAGTGACCCTCACTTCCTCTAGTTGCCCTTGGGAGGTGGTAATCTTTGGGGTGTATAAATACTCCGAAATTACCATCTCTTTTTAGGTCTGAGCGTGGTGCAGTGGTTAACGGCGTACCTGTTATGCCAGTTGCTGGAAGGCTTCTGTGCTGGCTAGGGTTCGTCTCCTGGTGAGAAAGTGTTCTAAAGTTGTATAACTTCACTTGTGCATTTAGCAAGTTGTGCATCAAGCATAGACACAGTGTTCTCCCATATTAACAAGGACTTCATGAAAAAGGTAAAAGTGACCCCTCACTTGCTCTAGTTGCCCTTGGGAGGTGGTAATCTTTGGGTGTATAAATATTCCGAAATTACCATCTCTTTTAAGGGTCTGAGCCTGGTGCAGTGGTTAAAGGCGTACCTGTTATGCCAGTTGCTGGAATGCTTTTGTGTTGGCTAGGGTTCGAGTCTTCTGTGAGAAAGTGTTCTAAGTTGTATAACTTCACTTGTGCGTTTAGGCAAGTTGTGCATCAAGCATAGACACAGAGTTCTCCCATATTAACAAGGACTTGATGAAAAAGGTAAAAGTGACCCCTCACTTCTCTAGTTGCCCTTGGGAGGTGGTAATCTCTGGGGTGTATAATACTCCAAATTACCATCTCTTTTAAGGGTTTGAGCGTGGTGCAGTGGTTAAAGGCGTACCTCTTATGCCATTTGCTGGAAGGCTTCTGTGCTGGTTAGGGTTTTGTGTCTCCTGGTGGGAAAGTGTTCTAAATTGAGTAACTTCACTGCGCATTTAGGCAAGTTGTGCATCAAGCATAGACACAGAGTTCTTTATATTGACAGGGACTTGATGAAAAACGTAAAAGTGACCCCTCACTTGCTCTAGTTGCCCTTGGGTGGTAATAATCTTTGTGGTGTATAAGTACTCTGAAATTACCATCTCTTTTAGGGTCTGAGCGTGGTGCAGTGGGTTAACGGCATACCTGTTATGCCAGTTGCTGGAAGGCTTCTGTGCTGGCTAGGGTTCAGTCTCCTGGTGAGAAAGTGTTCTAAAGTTGTATAACTTCACTTGTGCATTTAGCAAGTTGTGCATCAAGCATAGACACAGAGTTCTCCCATATTAACAGGACTTGATGAAAAAGTAAAAGTGACCCCTCACTTGCTCTAGTTGCCCTTGGGAGGTGGTAATCTTTGGGGTGTATAAATACTCTGAAATTACCATCTCTTTTAGGGTCTGAGCGTGGTGCAGTGGGTTAAAGATACCTGTTATGCCAGTTGCTGGAAGGCTTCTGTGCTGGCTAGGGTTTGTCTCTGGTAGAAAGTGTTCTAAAGTTGTATAACTTCACTTGTGCATTTAGCAAGTTGTGCATCAAGCATAGACACAGAGTTCTCCCATATTAACAGGACTTGATGAAAAACGTAAAAGTGACCCCTCACTTGCTCTAGTTGCCCTTGGGAGGTTAATCTTTGGGTTATAATACTCAAAATTACCATCTCTTTTTAAGGTCTGAGCGTGGTGCAGTGGGTTAAAGGCGTACCTGTTATGCCATTTGCTGGAAGGCTCTGTGCTGGCTAGGGTTTGTATCTCCTGGTGGGAAAGTGTTCTAAAATTGAGTAACTTCACTTGCATTTAGGCAAGTTGTGCATCAAGCATAGACACAGAGTTCTCCCATATTGACAGGGACTTGATGAAAAACGTAAAAGTGACCCCTCACTTGCTCTAGTTGCCCTTGGAGTGGTAATCTTTGTGTGTATAATACTCAAAATTACATCTTTTAGGGTCTGAGCGTGGTGCAGGGTTAAAGGCGTACCTGTTATGCCATTTGTTGCAAGGCTTCTGTGCTGGCTAGGGTTCGAGTCTCCTGGGGGAAAGTGTTCTAAAGTATAACTTCACTTGTGCATTTAGGCAAGTTGTGCATCAAGCATAGACACAGAGTTCTCCATATAACAGGACTTGATGAAAAACGTAAAGTGACCCCTCACTTGCTCTAGTTGCCCTTGGGAGTGGTAATCTTTGGGGTGTATAAATACTCGAAATTACCATCTCTTTTAGGGTCTGAGCGTGGTGCAGTGGGTTAAGGCGTACCTGTTATGCCAGTTGCTGGAAGGCTTCTGTGCTGGCTAGGGTTGTGTCTCCTGGTGGGAAAGTGTTCTAAATTGTATAACTTCACTGTGCATTTAGGCAAGTTGTGCATCAAGCAGACACAGAGTTCTCCATATAACAGGACTTGATGAAAAACGTAAAAGTGACCCCTCACTTGCTCTAGTTGCCCTTGGGAGTGGTAATCTTTGAGTGTATAAATACTCGAAATTACCATCTCTTTTATGTCTGAGCGTGGTGCAGTGGTTAAAGGCATACCTGTTATGCCAGTTTGCTGGAAGGCTTCTGTGCTGGCTAGGGTTCGAGTCTCCTGGTGGGAAGTGTTCTAAAGTTGTATAACTTCACTTGTGCATTTAGCAAGTTGTGCATCAAGCATAGACACAGAGTTCTCCCATATTAACAGGGACTTGATGAAAAATGTAAAAGTGACCCTCACTTGCTCTAGTTGCCCTTGGGAGGTGGTAATCTTTGGGGTGTATAATACTCCGAAATTACCATCTCTTTTAGGGTCTGAGCGTGGTGCAGGGTTAAAGGCGTACCTCTTATGCCAGTTGCTGGAAGGCTTCTGTGCTGGCTAGGGTTGTGTCTCCTGTGGAAAGTGTTCTAAAGTTGTATAACTTCACTGTGCATTTAGCAAGTTGTGCATCAAGCATAGACACAGAGTTCTCCCATATGAAGGACTTGATGAAAAAGGTAAAAGTGACCCCTCACTTGCTCTAGTTGCCCTTGGGTGGTAATCTTTGGGTGTATAATACTCAAAATTACCATCTCTTTTAAGGGTTGAGCGTGGTGCAGTTAAAGCGTACCTGTTATGCCATTTGCTGGAAGGCTTCTGTGCTGGCTAGGGTTTGTGTCTCCTGGTAGGAAGTGTTCTAAAATTGAGTAACTTCACCTGCGCATTTAGGCAAGTTGTGCATCAAGCATAGACACAGAGTTCTCCATATTGACAGGGACTTGATGAAAAACGTAAAAGTGACCCCTCACTTGCTCTAGTTGCCCTTGGGAGGTAATAATCTTTGGGTGTATAAGTACTCTGAAATTACCATCTCTTTTTAAGGTCTGAGCGTGGTGCAGTGGGTAAAGGCGTACCTGTTATGCCATTTGCTGGAAGGCTTCTGTGCTGGCTAGGGTTGTGTCTCCTGGTGGGAAGTGTTCTAAAGTTGTATAACTTCACTTGTGCATTTAGGCAAGTTGTGCATCAAGCATAGACACAGAGTTCTTCATATTAACAGGGACTTGATGAAAAAGGTAAAAGTGACCCCTCACTTGCTCTAGTTGCCCTTGGGAGGTGTGATCTTTGGTGTATTTAAATACTCCGAAATTACCATCTCTTTAAGGGTCTGAGCAGGTGGTGGAGAGGGTTAAGGCGTACCTGTTATGCCAGTTGCTGGAAGGCTTCTGTGCTGGCTAGGGTTCGAGTCTCCTGGTGGGAAAGTGTTCTAAAGTTGTATACTTCACTCTCGTGTTTAGGAGAGTTGTGCCTTAAGCATAGACACTGTGTCTTCCCATATTAACAGGGACTTGATGAAATTAACGTATAAATGACCCCTCACTTGCTCTAGTGCTCTTGGGAGGTGGTGATCTTGGTGTATTTAAATACTCCGAAATTACCATATCTTTAAGGGTCTGAGCAGGTGGTGGAGAGGGTTAAGGCGTACCTGTTATGCCAGTTGCTGGAAGGCTTCTGTGGCTGGCTAGGGTTCGAGTCTCCTGGTGGGAAAGTGTTCTAAAGTTGTATACTTCACTCTCGTGTTTAGGAGAGTTGTGCCTTAAGCATAGACACTGTGTCTTCCCATATTAACAGGGACTTGAGAAATTAACGTATAAATGACCCCTCACTTGCTCTAGTGCTCTTGGGAGGTGGTGATCTTTGGTGTATTTAAATACTCCGAAATTACCATCTCTTTAAAGGGTCTGAGCAGAGTAGTGGAGAGGGTTAAGGCGTACCTGTTATGCCAGTTGCTGGAAGGCTTCTGTGCTGGCTAGGGTTCGAGTCTCCTTGTGGGAAAGTGTTCTAAAGTTGTATACTTCACTCTCGTGTTTAGGAGAGTTGTGCCTTAAGCATAGACACTGTGTCTTCCCATATTAACAGGGACTTGATGAAATAAACGTATAAATGACCCCTCACTTGCTCTAGTGCTCTTGGGAGGTGGTGATCTTTGGTGTATTTAAATACTCCGAAATTACCATCTCTTTAAGGGTCTGAGCAGGTGGTGAGAGGGTTAAGGCGTACCTGTTATGCCAGTTGCTGGAAGGCTTCTGTGCTGGCTAGGGTTCGAGTCTCCTGGTGGGAAAGTGTTCTAAAGTTGGTATACTTCACTCTCGTGTTTAGGAGAGTTGTGCATCAAACATAGACACAGAGTTCTTCCATATTAACAGGGACTTGATGAAAAACGTAAATGTGACCCCTCACTTTCTCTAGTTGCCCTTGGACGGTGATAATCTTTGGGGTGTATAAATACTCTGAAATTACAATCTCTTTTAAGGGTCTGAGCGTGGTGCAGTGGGTTAAAGGTGTACCTGTTATGCCATTTGCTGGAAGGCTTTTGTGCTAGCTAGGGTTTGTGTCTCCTGGTGGAAAAGTGCTCTAAAATTGAATAATTTCACATGCCCATTTAGGCAAGTTGTGCATCTAGCATAGACACAGAGTTCTCCCATATTAACAGGGACTTGATGAAAAACGTAAAAGTGACCCCTCACTTCCTCTAGTTGCCCTTGGGAGGTGGTAATCTTTGGGGTGTATAAATACTCTGAAATTACCATCTCTTTTTAGGGTCTGAGCGTGGTGCAGTGGGTTAACGGCATACCTGTTATGCCAGTTGCTGGAAGGCTTCTGTGCTGGCTAGGGTTCAAGTCTTCTGGTGAGAAAGTGTTCTAAAGTTGTATAACTTCACTTGTGCATTTAAGCAAGTTGTGCATCAAGCATAGACACAGTGTTCTCCCATATTAACAAGGACTTGATGAAAAAGGTAAAAGTGACCCCTCACTTGCTCTAGTTGCCCTTGGGAGGTGGTAATCTTTGGGGTGTATAAATACTCCAAAATTACCATTTCTTTTAAGGGTTTGAGCGTGGTGCAGTGGGTAAAAGACGTACCTGTTATGCCATTTGCTGGAAGGCGTCTGTGCTGGCTAGGGTTTGTGTCTCCTGGTAGGAAAGTGTTCTAAAATTGAGTAACTTCACCTGCGCATTTAGGCAAGTTGTGCATCAAGCATAGACACAGAGTTCTCCCATATTGACAGGGACTTGATGAAAAACGTAAAAGTGACCCCTCACTTGCTCTAGTTGCCCTTGGGAGGTAATAATCTTTGTGGTTTATAAGTACTCTGAAATTACCATCTCTTTTTAAGGTCTGAGCGTGGTGCAGTGAGGTAAAGGCGTACCTGTTATGCCAGTTTGCTGGAAGGCTTCTGTGCTGGCTAGGGTTCTAGTCTCCTGGTGGGGAAGTGTTCTAAAGTTGTATAACTTCACTTGTGCATTTAGGCAAGTTGTGCATCAAGCATAGACACAGAGTTCTTCTATATTAACAGGGACTTGATGAAAAAGGTAAAAGTGACCCCTCACTTGCTCTAGTTGCCCTTGGGAGGTGGTAATCTTTGGGGTGTATAAATACTCCAAAATTACCATCTCTTTTTAGGGTCTGAGCGTGGTGCAGTTGGTTAACAGCGTACCTGTTATGCCAGTTGCTGAAAGGCTTCTGTGCTGGCTAAGGTTCAAGTCTCCTGGTGAGAAAGTGTTCTAAAGTTGTATAACTTCACTTGTGCATTTAAGCAAGTTGTGCATCAAGCATAGACACAGTGTTCTCCCATATTAACAAGGACTTGATGAAAAAGGTAAAAGTGACCCCTCACTTGCTCTAGTTGCCCTTGGGAGGTGGTAATCTTTGGGGTGTATAAATATTCCGAAATTACCATCTCTTTTAAGGGTCTGAGCGTGGTGCAGTGGGTTAAAGGCGTACCTGTTATGCCAGTTGCTGGAAGGCTTTTGTGTTGGCTAGGGTTCGAGTCTTCTGGTGAGAAAGTGTTCTAAAGTTGTATAACTTCACTTGCGGGGGTAGGCAAGTTGTGCATCAAGCATAGACACAGAGTTCTCCCATATTAACAAGGACTTGATGAAAAAGGTAAAAGTGACCCCTCATTTGCTCTAGTTGCCCTTGGGAGGTGGTAATCTTTGGGGTGTATAAATACTCCAAAATTACCATCTCTTTTAAGGGTTTGAGCGTGGTGCAGTGGGTTAAAGGCGTACCTCTTATGCCATTTGCTGGAAGGCTTCTGTGCTGGCTAGGGTTTGTGTCTCCTGATGGGAAAGTGTTCTAAAATTGAGTAACTTCACCTGCGCATTTAGGCAAGTTGTGCATCAAGCATAGACACAGAGTTCTCTTATATTGACAGGAACTTGATGAAAAACGTAAAAGTGACCCCTCACTTGCTCTAGTTGCCCTTGGGTGGTAATAATCTTTGTGGTGTATAAGTACTCTGAAATTACCATCTCTTTTTAGGGTCTGAGCATGGTGCAGTGAGTTAAAGGCGTACCTGTTATGCCAGTTTGCTGGAAGGCTTCTGTGCTGGCTAGGGTTCGAGTCTTTTGGTGGGGAAGTGTTCTAAAGTTCTATAACTTCACTTGTGCATTTAGGCAAGTTGTGCATCAAACATAGACACAGAGTTCTTCCATATTAACAGGGACTTGATGAAAAACGTAAATGTGACCCCTCACTTTCTCTAGTTGCCCTTGGACGGTGATAATCTTTGGGGTGTATAAATACTCTGAAATTACAATCTCTTTTAAGGGTCTGAGCGTGGTGCAGTGGGTTAAAGGTGTACCTGTTATGCCATTTGCTGGAAGGCTTTTGTGCTAGCTAGGGTTTGTGTCTCCTGGTGGAAAAGTGCTCTAAAATTGAATAATTTCACATGCCCATTTAGGCAAGTTGTGCATCTAGCATAGACACAGAGTTCTCCCATATTAACAGGGACTTGATGAAAAACGTAAAAGTGACCCCTCACTTCCTCTAGTTGCCCTTGGGAGGTGGTAATCTTTGGGGTGTATAAATACTCTGAAATTACCATCTCTTTTTAGGGTCTGAGCGTGGTGCAGTGGGTTAACGGCATACCTGTTATGCCAGTTGCTGGAAGGCTTCTGTGCTGGCTAGGGTTCAAGTCTTCTGGTGAGAAAGTGTTCTAAAGTTGTATAACTTCACTTGTGCATTTAAGCAAGTTGTGCATCAAGCATAGACACAGTGTTCTCCCATATTAACAAGGACTTGATGAAAAAGGTAAAAGTGACCCCTCACTTGCTCTAGTTGCCCTTGGGAGGTGGTAATCTTTGGGGTGTATAAATACTCCAAAATTACCATTTCTTTTAAGGGTTTGAGCGTGGTGCAGTGGGTAAAAGACGTACCTGTTATGCCATTTGCTGGAAGGCGTCTGTGCTGGCTAGGGTTTGTGTCTCCTGGTAGGAAAGTGTTCTAAAATTGAGTAACTTCACCTGCGCATTTAGGCAAGTTGTGCATCAAGCATAGACACAGAGTTCTCCCATATTGACAGGGACTTGATGAAAAACGTAAAAGTGACCCCTCACTTGCTCTAGTTGCCCTTGGGAGGTAATAATCTTTGTGGTTTATAAGTACTCTGAAATTACCATCTCTTTTTAAGGTCTGAGCGTGGTGCAGTGAGGTAAAGGCGTACCTGTTATGCCAGTTTGCTGGAAGGCGTCTGTGCTGGCTAGGGTTTGTGTCTCCTAGTAGGAAAGTGTTCTAAAATTGAGTAACTTCACTTGCGCATTTAGGCAAGTTGTGCATCAAGCATAGACACAGAGTTCTCCCATATTGACAGGGACTTGATGAAAAACGTAAAAGTGACCCCTCACTTGCTCTAGTTGCCCTTGGGAGTTGGTAATCTTTGGGGTGTATAAATACTCCAAAATTACCATCTCTTTTAAGGGTCTGAGCGTGGTGCAGTGGGTTAAAGGCGTACCTGTTATGCCATTTGTTGCAAGGCTTCTGTGCTGGCTTGGGTTTGTGTCTCCTGGTGGGAAAGTGTTCTAAAATTGAATAACTTCACATGCCCATTTAGGCAAATTGTGCATCAAGCATAGACACAGAGTTCTCCCATATTAACAAGGACTTGATGAAAAACGTATAAGTGACCCCTCACTTGCTCTAGTTGCCCTTGGGAGTTGGTTATCTTTGGGCTGTAAATACTCCGAAATTATCATCTCTTTTAAGTGTCTGAGCGTGGTGCAGTGGGTTAAAGGCGTACCTGTTATGCCAGTTGCTGGAATGCTTCTGTGCTGGCTAGAGTTCGAGTCTCCTGATAGGAAAGTGTTCTAAAGTTGTATAACATCACATGTGCATTTAGGCAAGTTGTGCATCAAGCATAGACTCAGAGTTCTCCCATACTAACAGCGAATTGATGAAAAACGTAAAAGTGACCCCTCACTTCCTCTAGTTACCTTGGGAAGTGGTAATCCATGAGGTGTATAAATACTGCGAAATTACAATCTCTTTTAAATGTCTGAGCATGGTGCAGTGGGTTAAAGGCATACCTGTTATGTCAGTTGCGGAAGGCTTCTGTGCTGGCTAGGGTTCGAGTCTCCTGGTGGGAATGTGTTCTTATGTTGTATAACTTCACTTGCGCATTTAAGCAAGTTGTGCATCAAACACAGACACAGAGTTCTCCCATATTAACAGGGACTTGATGAAAAAGGTAAAAGTGACCCCTCACTTGCTCTAGTTGCCCTTGGGAGGTGGTAATCTTTGGGGTGTATAAATACTCCAAAATTACCATCTCTTTTAAGGGTTTGAGCGTGGTGCAGTGGGTTAAAGGCGTACCTCTTATGCCATTTGCTGGAAGGCTACTGTGCTGGCTAGGGTTTGTGTCTCCTGGTGGGAAAGTGTTCTAAAATTGAGTAACTTCACCTGCTCATTTAGGCAAGTTGTGCATCAAGCATAGACACAGAGTTCTCCCATATTGACAGGGACTTGATGATAAACGTAAAAGTGACCCCTCACTTGCTCTAGTTGCCCTTGGGTGGTAATAATCTTTGTGGTGTATAAGTACTCAGAAATTACCATCTCTTTTTAGGGTCTGAGCATGGTGCAGTGAGTTAAAGGCGTACCTGTTATGCCAGTTTGCTGGAAGGCTTCTGTGCTGGCTAGGGTTCGAGTCTTTTGGTGGGGAAGTGTTCTAAAGTTCTATAACTTCACTTGTTCATTTAGGCAAGTTGTGCATCAAACATAGACACAGAGTTCTTCCATATTAACAGGGACTTGATGAAAAACGTAAATGTGACCCCTCACTTTCTCTAGTTGCCCTTGGACGGTGATAATCTTTGGGGTGTATAAATACTCTGAAATTACCATCTCTTTTAAGGGTCTGAGCGTGGTGCAGTGGGTTAAAGGTGTACCTTTTATGCCATTTGCTGGAAGGCTTTTGTGCTAGCTAGGGTTTGTGTCTCCTGGTGGGAAAGTGCTCTAAAATTGAATAATTTCACATGCCCATTTAGGCAAGTTGTGCATCTAGCATAGACACAGAGTTCTCCCATATTAACAGGGACTTGATGAAAAACGTAAAAGTGACCCCTCACTTCCTCTAGTTGCCCTTGGGAGGTGGTAATCTTTGGGGTGTATAAATACTCTGAAATTACCATCTCTTTTTAGGGTCTGAGCGAGGTGCAGTGGGTTAACGGCATACCTGTTATGCCAGTTGCTGGAAGGCTTCTGTGCTGGCTAGGGTTCAAGTCTTCTGGTGAGAAAGTGCTCTAAAGTTGTATAACTTCACTTGTGCATTTAAGCAAGTTGTGCATCAAGCATAGACACAGTGTTCTCCCATATTAACAAGGACTTGATGAAAAAGGTAAAAGTGACCCCTAACTTGCTCTAGTTGCCCTTGGGAGGTGGTAATCTTAGGGGTGTATAAATACTCCAAAATTACCATCTCTTTTAAGGGTTTGAGCGTGGTGCAGTGGGTTAAAGGCGTACCTGTTATGCAATTTGCTGGAAGGCTACTGTGCTGGCTAGGGTTTGTGTCTCCTGGTGGGAAAGTGTTCTAAAATTGAGTAACTTCACCTGCGCATTTAGGCAAGTTGTGCATCAAGCATAGACACAGAGTTCTCCCATATTGACAGGGACTTGATGAAAAACGTAAAAGTGACCCCTCACTTGCTCTAGTTGCCCTTGGGAGGTAATAATCTTTGTAGTTTATAAGTACTCTGAAATTACCATCTCTTTTTAGGGTTTGAGCGTGGTGCAGTGAGTTAAAGGCATACCTGTTATGCCAGTTTGCTGGAAGGCTTCTGTGCTGGCTAGGGTTCGAGTCTCCTGGTGGGGAAGTGTTCTAAAGTTGTATAACTTCACTTGTGCATTTAGGCAAGTTGTGCATCAAGCATAGTCACAGAGTTCTTCCATATTAACAGGGACTTGATGAAAAATGTATAAATGACCCCTCACTTGCTCTAGTTGCCCTTGGGAGGTGGTAATCTTTGGGGTGTATAAATACTCCGAAATTACCATCTCTTTTAAGTGTCTGTGCGTTCTGTAGTGGGTTAAAGGCGTACCTGTTATGCCAGTTGCTGGAATGCTTCTGTGCTGGCTAGGGTTCGAGTCTCCTGGTGGGAAAGTGTTATAAAGTTTTATAACTTCACTTGCGCATTAGGCAAGTTGTGCATCAAGCATAGACACAGATTTCTCCCATATTAACAGGGACTTGATGAAAAACGTAAAAGTGACCCCTCACTTGCTCTAGTTGCCCTTGGGAGGTGGTAATCTTTGGGTGTATAAATACTCCGAAATTACCATCTCTTTTAAGTGTCTGAGCGTGGTGCAGTGGATTAAAGGCGTACCTGTTATGCCAGTTGCTGGAATGCTTCTGTGCTGGCTAGGGTTCGAGTCTCCTGGTGGGAATGTGTTCTTAAGTTGTATAACTTCACTTGCGCATTTAGACAAGTTGTCCATCAAGCATAGACACAGATTTCTCCCATATTAACAGGGACTTGATGAAAAACGTAAAGTGACCCCTCACTTGCTCTAGTTACCCTTGGGAGGTGGTAATCCTTGAGGTGTATAAATACTCCGAAATTACAATCTCTTTTAAGGGTCTGAGCATGGTGCAGTGGGTTAAAGGCATACCTGTTATGTCAGTTGCGGGAAGGCTTCTGTGCTGGCTAGGGTTCGAGTCTCCTGGTGGGAATGTGTTCTTAAGTTGTAAACCTTCACTTGCGCATTTAAGCAAGTTGTGCATCAAACACAGACACAGAGTTCTCCCATATTAACAGGGACTTGATGAAAAACGTAAAAGTGACCCCTCACTTGCTCTAGTTTCCCTTGGGAGGTGGTAATCCTTGAGGTGTATAAATACTCCGAAATTATCATCTCTTTTAAGGGTCTTAGCATGGTGCAGTGGGTTAAAGGGGTACCTGTTATGCCAGTTGCTGGAAGGCTTCTGTACTGGCTAGGGTTTGAATCTCCTGATGGGAAAGTGTTCTAAAATTGAATCACCTGCGCATTTAGGCAAGTTGTGCATCAAGCATAGACACAGAGTTCTCCAATATTAACAGGGACTTGATGAAAAACGTAAAGTGACCCCTCACTTGCTCTAGTTGCCCTTGGGAGGTGGTAATCTTTAGAGTGTATAAATACTCCGAAATTACAATCTCTTTTAAGGGTCTGAGTATGGTGCAGTGGGTTAACAGTGTACCTGTTTGCTAGTTGCTGGAAGGCTTCTGTCCTGCCTAGGGTTCAAGTCTACTGGTGGGAAAGTGTTTAAAGTTGTATAAATTCACTTGCGCATTTAGGCAAGATTTGCATCAAACATAGTCAGAGTTCTCCCATATTAACAGGGACTTGATGAAAAACGTAAGTGACCCCTCACTTGCTCAGTTGCCCTTGGGAGGTGATAATCTTTGGGGTGTATAAATACTACGAAATTACCATCTCTTTTAAGTGTCTGAGGTGGTGCAGTGGGTTAAAGGCGTACCTTTATGCCAGTTGCTGGAATGCTTCTGTGCTGGCTAGGGTCGAGTCTCCTGGTGGGAGTGTTCTTTAGTTGTATAACTTCACTTGCGCATTTAGGCAAGTTGTGCATCAAGCATAGACACAGAGTTCTCCATATTAACAGGGACTTGATGAAAAACGTAAAAGTGACCCCTCACTTGCTCTAGTTGCCCTTGGAGGTGGTAATCTTTGGGTGTATAAATACTCCGAAATTACCATCTCTTTTAAGGTCTGAGCGTGGTGCAGTGGGTTAAAGGCGTACCTGTTATGCCAGTTGCTGGAAGGCTTTGTGTTGGCTAGGGTTCGAGTCTCCTGGTGGAAAGTGTTCTAAAGTTGTATACTTCACTTGCGCGTTTAGGCAAGTTGTGCATCAAGCATAGACACAGAGTTCTCCATATTAACAGGGACTTGATGAAAACGTAAAAGTGAAACCTAACTTGCTCTAGTTCCCTTGGAGGTGGTAATCTTTGGGTGTATAAATACTCGGAAATTACCATCTCTTTTAAGGGTCTGAGCGTGGTGCAATGGGTTAAAGGCGTACCTGTTATGCCAGTTGCTGGAAGCTTCTGTGCTGGCTAGGGCTCGAGTCTCCTGGTGAGAAAGTGTTCTAAAGTTGTATAACTTCACTTGTGCATTTAAGCAGGTTGTGCATCAAGCATAGACACAGAGTTCTCCCATATTAACAGGAACTTGATGAAAAACGTATAAGTGACCCTCACTTGCTCTAGTTGCCCTTGGGAGGTGGTAATCTTTGGGGTATAAATACTCTGAATTACCATCTCTTTTAAGTGTCTGAGCGTTGTGCAGTGGGTTAAAGGCGTACCTGTTATGCCAGTTGCTGGAATGCTTCTGTGCTGGCTAGGGTTCGAGTCTCCTGGTTGGAAAGTGTTCTAAAGTTGTATGACTTCACTTACGCATTTAGGCAAGTTGTGCATCAAGCATAGACTCAGAGTTCTCCCATATTAACAGGGACTTGATGAAAAACGTAAAAATGACCCCTTACTTACTCTAGTTGCCCTTGGGAGGTGGTAATCTTTGGGGTGTATAAATACCCCGAAATTACCATCTCTTTTAAGGGTCTGAGCGTGGTGCAGAGGGTCTCCTAGTTGGAAAGTGTTCTAAAGTTGTATAACTTCACTTGCGCGTTATATATATATATATATATATATATATATATATATATATATATATATATATATATAATATATATATATATATATATATATATATACATATATATATATATATATATATATATATATACAAACAGTCCGGCTGGGACCACCCTCTAGTGGAAAAAGTAGCTGATGCCATTCTCAGCGTCGCAACATCAGACAAGGAGAAAGCCCGCCTCAGAGCAGTGCGTGCCCCCCATGCAGGAGACTTCCTCCTGGCAGTACCCATGTCAGCAATGGGCATGCGCCTAGATCCAGAATCCCTTTGTGTAGCAGTGGCCCTCCGCCTTGGTGCCCCAATTCACACTGAATACAAGTGTATTTGCAACAGGGTGGAAGCAGACCAATACGGACTGCATGGGTTGCATTGCGGAAGCACAAAGGGCTGGCATGCAAGACACAACGAGGTCAATGACATCATCAAGAGAAGCCTCGTCTCAGCTGGGTGCCCAGCGGAGAGAGAACTTCGCATCCTAGGGGTCCAAAACCCGGATTTCCCCGCACTTCGCCCTGATGGCATCACAATATACTCATGGAAGGAGGGTAGACAGTTGGTGTGGGACTACACATGTGTATCCACCCTGGCTGACACCTATGTACACTTCGGAGCTGATCAAGCAGGTGGGGTGGCCAACCACAGGGAAACAGCAAAATCACTCAAGTACAGGCGACTGGAAGGTCAATACTCTTTGTTCCCATAGCGTCTGAGACGCATGGCCCCTGGGGCAAGAGTGCCTTGGGATTTTTTTTTTTTTTTTTTTTTTTTTTTTTTTTTTTTTTGAGATATATACAAGAGTTGTTACATTCTTGTACAGCCACTAGTACGCGTAGCGTTTCGGGCAGGTCCCTGGAATACGATCCCCTGCCGCGAAGAATCGTTTTTTCATCCAAGTACACATTTTACTGTTGAGTTAAACAGAGGCTACAGTTAAGGAATTGCGCCCAGTAAATCCTCCCCGGCCAGGATACGAACCCATGACATAGCGCTCGCGGAACGCCAGGCGAGTGTCTTACCACTACACCACGGAGACTGCATAATTTCTCAAGGAATTGGGTTCCAAGCTCATTGACGTCACCAGAGACCCAAGGGCTTCCAGTTTTTTATTTCAGCGTCTCAGTGTGGCGATCCAGAGGGGAAATGCTTGCTGCGTCCTCGGTTCCTGTCCAGAAGCGGAGGAGCTTCAAGAGATCCATAACCTTTAGGCATTTGTCTTGTATGTTTTGTAACCTTTAAATACACAATAAAGGAAAAAAAAAAAAAAAAAGGGAAGGGGGTGGTAGGAGAAAAGCACACAGAAACTGTATTGGAGGGGACCTACATTACCCCCAATGCGTTATGTGTGGTTTCCTCCGAGGCTATGGGTCCCCCTTCTTCCAGCCAGAGGTGGTACTCCCTTCCCTATTTTTATATATATATATATATATTTTTTTTTTTTTTTTTTTATTTTTTTTTTTTTTTTTTTTTGAGATATATACAAGAGTTGTTACATTCTTGTACAGCTACTAGTACGCGTAGCGTTTCGGGCAAGTCCTTAATCCTATGGTCCCTGGAATACGATCCCCTGCCGCGAAGAATCGTTTTTTCATCCATGTACACATTTTACTGTTGCGTTAAACAGAGGCTAGAGTTAAGGAATTGCGCCCAGTAAATCCTCCCCGGCCAGGGGAGGATTTACTGGGAGGAGGAGGAGGATTATATATATATATATATATATATATATATTATATATATATATAATATATATATATATATATATATATATATACAAATGTACAATTTAGTAGTGTGAGGCTGAGTGCCTAGAGTTACCTTATTATTAATATGAATATTGATGAAGTGATCTATATACTGGAGTTGTTAAATAACATATTCATATGTCTAGTGGTTAACTGTGATTATGCCAGTGTAGTGATATACTGTGAACTTGAAGGAATAATTGGCACCTCACACCAAATAGTGTGAATATAGTGAGATATTGAGCAGTGAGTGGGCGTGGCTTTTCGCGAGTTGCCAAACGTTCGATAATAATGCACGTGGAGCGTGGGAACGCGCGACAGATGGGAGTGTTGCCGTTGGAGTGTTCAAGAATTGTGAAGAGGCGAGGAGGAAGCTGCTCATTTATTCCTTTGCTATATTGTTGATCCAGAGTTGTGATTCTTTAATCTTTTAAGTAAACTACAAAACCACCGCCGTGTTTGTATCAACCCTCCATTACCTTGTTGCTACTGAGAGTGAGTGATTTAAACATATACTTACTTGCTACCAACTGGATTAGTGTTCTATGGGGCCACTACTACTACATTATTACTATTTCCACTGAGGTATTACTGGACACGGGAAACACCAGTTGGCGACCTTTAGTGAGTGGTAGAGCCCTCTGTCAGGGCGGGCACATGATCAAGTGAAGTGATCGTGTTCCCACTCGTCTTAGGCTACGAGGCCGGCTGGAGACAGACTGAGAGACACTCCAGGTGAACAGTGGCACCGCGAGGATTGAGTGAAGGCCCGTGGGGCTACAGTAAGTAACGCTTTTCACTACTAATACTTGGAGGTGACTGGCTAGAGAGAGATACCCCATAATATATATATATATATATATATTATATATATATATATATATATATATATATATATATATATATATATATATATATATATATATATATATATTTAAATAATAGGAAGGGAGTACCACCTCTAGCTGGAAGAAGGGGGACCCATAGCCTCGGAGGAAACCACGCATAACGCATTAGAGGGAATGTTTAGATCCCCTCCAATACAGTTTCTGTGTGCTTTTCTCCTACCACCCCCTTCCTTTTTTTGTTTTTTGTGCTTTATTATGCATTTGATGGTTACAAGATATACATGGGTTGCATACAATTTTACAATTACATACAATATATATATATATAATATATATATATATATATATATATATATATATATATATATATATATATATCGTACCTAGTAGCCAGAACTCACTTCTCAGCCTACTATGCAAGGCCCGATTTGCCTAATAAGCCAAGTTTTCATGAATTAATGTTTTTTCGTCTACCTAACCTACCTAACCTAACCTAACCTAGCTTTTTTTGGCTACCTAACCTAACCTTACCTATATATATAGGTTAGGTTAGGTTAGGTAGGGTTGGTTAGGTTCGGTCATATATCTACGTTAATTTTAACTCCAATAAAAAAAAATTGACCTCATACATAGTGAAAAGGGCAGCTTTATCATTTCATAAGAAAAAAATTATAGTAAATATATTAATTCAGGAAAACTTGGCTTATTAGGCAAATCGTGCCTTGAATAGTAGGCTGAGAAGTGAGTTCTGGCTACTAGGTACGACATATATATATATATATATATATATATATATATATATATATATATATATATATATATTATTAAATATGACCAAAAAAGTAAGATTAATAATTCTAACACGAATTTTCTCGATCTTTCGTACATTTCTTTTCACTGTTGGTGGTAATTCAAAAATCAATTCTCCAAAATTCATTTTTATTTCTAGTCTGACGCGAGACTTGAGCGCGTTTCGTAAAACTTATTACATTTTCAAAGACTTTAGTTTACACATACACAACTGAATAGAACTTACACATCTCCGATTTGTTTATATCTACATTTGAGTGAGGTGGATGGGGTGAGGTGGTATTAATAGGGTATTAAATTCATCAACACAAGACAGAACACGAAACAATGGGTTTGAATGGAAGTGATTGTAGAAAGCCTATTGCTCCATATTTCTTGATGCTTCTATATTGGAGCGGAGTCTTGAGGTGGGTAGAATATAGTTGTGCATTAATTGGCTGTTGATTGCTGGTGTTGACTTTTTAATGTGTAGTGCCTCGCAAACGTCAAGCTGCCTGCTATCGCTGTATCTATCGATGATTTCTGTGTTGTTTACTAGAATTTCTCTGCCGATGGTTTGGTTGTGGGAGAGATTATATGTTCCTTAATGGAGCCCTGTTGCTTATGCATCGTTAAACGCCTAGAAAGAGATGTTGTTGTCTTGCCTATATACTGTTTTTTTTGGAGCTTACAGTCCCCAAGTGGGCATTTGAAGGCATAGACGACGTTGGTCTCTTTTAAAGCGTTCTGTTTTGTGTCTGGAGAGTTTCTCATGAGTAGGCTGGCCGTTTTTCTGGTTTTATAGTAAATCGTCAGTTGTATCCTCTGATTTTTGTCTGTAGGGATAACGTTTCTATTAACAATATTTTTCAGGACCCTTTCCTCCGTTTTATGAGCTGTGGAAAAGAAGTTCCTGTAAAATAGTCTAATACGGGGTATAGGTGTTGTGTTGGTTGTCTCTTCAGAGGTTGCATGGCGTTTCACTTTCCTACTTATGATGTCTTCGACGAAACCATTGGAGAAGCCGTTGTTGACTAGGACCTGCCTTACCCTACTTCGTCGACTTGCTTCCATTCTGAGCTGTGGCTGAGAGCACGGTCGACATATGCGTTAACAACACTCCTCTTGTACCTATCTGGGCAGTCGCTTTTGGCATTTAGGCACATTCCTATGTTCGTTTCCTTAGTGTAGATTGCAGTGTGGAAACCTCTGCTCTTTTCCATGACTGTTACATCTAGAAAGGGCAGCTTCCCATCCTTTTCCATCTCATAAGTGAAACGCAGCACGGAACTCCGCTCAAATGCCTCCTTCAGCTCCTGCAGATGTCTGACATCAGGTACCTGTGTAAAAATGTCGTCAACATACCTGCAGTATATGGCCGGTTTCAAGTTCATGTCGACTAAGACTTTTTGCTCGATGGTACCCATGTAGAAGTTTGCAAACAGGACACCTAGGGGGAAACCCATGGCGACCCCATCTACTTGCTTGTACATGTGCCCATCCGGGCTCAAGAAGGGTGCCTCTTTAGTACAAGCTTGGAGTAGTTTCCTTAGGATATTTTCTGGTATGTCAAGAGGAGTACAGGCTGGATCACGATACACTCTGTCGGCTATCATCCCGATTGTCTCGTGCACTGGTACGATGGTGAACAGCGATTCTACGTCCAACGAGGCTCTTATTCCTGTGGCCCGTGTGCCCCGCAGTAAGTCAACAAATTCTTTTGGCGACTTCAGGCTGAAGGCGCAAGGGACATAAGGACTCAGCAGGCCGTTGAGTCGCTTCGCTAGTCTGTACGTGGGTGTGGGTATCTGGCTAATGATTGGCCGAAGTGGGTTTCCAGGCTTGTGTGTCTTGACATTTCCATACGCATATCCAGGTTTATATTCCCCAATAATCTTTGGCAGGTGGAGTCCTGATTTCTTGGCGTTCACAGTTTCGATTAGTTTGTTGACCTTTGCTTTCAATTCGGCTGTAGTGTCTTTCGTTACCCTTTGGAATTTAGTTTGGTCAGAGAGTATGAGGTTCATTTATAGTAACAATAAAACTTATTTATATTACTATAAAACCAGAAAAATGGCCAGCCTACTCATGAGAAACTCTCCAGACACAAAGCAGAACGCTTTAAAAGAGACCAACGTCGTCTATGCCTTCAAATGCCCTCTTGGGGACTGTAAGCTCCAAAAAACCCAGTATATAGGCAAGACAACAACATCTCTTTCTAGGCATTTAACGATGTATAAGCAACAGGGCTCCATTAAGGAACATATAATCTCTTCCCACAACCAAACCATCGCCAGAGAAATCCTAGTAAACAACACAGAAATCATCGATAGATACAGCGATAGCAGGCGGTTTGACGTTTGCGAGGCACTACACATTAAAAAGTCAACACCAGCAATCAACAGCCAATTAATGCACAACTATATTCTACCCACCTCAAGACTCCGCTCCAATATAGAAGCATCAAGAAATATGGAGCAATAGGCTTTCTACAATCACTTCCATTCAATACCCATTGTTTCGTGTTCTGTTTGTGTTGATGAATTTAATACCCTATTAATACCACCTCACCCCATCCACTCACTCAAATGTAGATATAAACAAATCGGAGATGTGTAAGTTCTATTCAGTTGTGTATGTGTAAACTAAAGTCTTTGAAAATGTAATAAGTTTTACGAAACGCGCTCAGGTGTCGCGTCAGACTAGAAATAAAAATGAATTTTGGAGAATTGTTTTTGAATTACCACCAACAGTGAAAAGAAATGTACGAAAGATCGAGAAAATTCGTGTTAGAATTATTAATCTTACTTTTTCGGTTATATTTAATAATAAACGTCTACAGGAAAGACTGCTACCAAAATATATATATATATATATATATATATATATATATATATATATATTATATATATATATATATATATATATATAATATATATATGTATATATATAAATATGTATATATATATGTATATTATTAAATATGACCGAAAAAGTAAGATTAATAATTCTAACACGAATTTTCTCAATCTTTCGTACATTTCTTTTCACTGTTGGAGGTAAATCAAAAATCAATTCTCCAAAATTCATTTTTATTTCTAGTCTGACGCGACACGAGCGCGTTTCGTAAAACTTATTACATTTTCAAAGACTTTAGTTCACAAATACACAACTGAATAGAACTTACGCATCTCCGATTTTATATCTACATTTGAGTGAGGTGGAAGGGGTGATGTGGCATTAACACAAGACAGAACAAGAGGTGGCATTAATAGGGTATTAATTTCATCAACACAAGACAGAACAAGAGGTGGCATTAATAGGGTATTAATTTCATCAACACAAGACAGAACACGAAACAATGGGTATTGAATAGAAGTGTTTGTAGAAAGCCTATTGGTCCATATTTTTTGATGCTTCTATATTGGAGCGGAGTCTTGAGGTGGGTAGAATATAGTTGTGCAATAAGGGCTGTTGATTGCTAGTGTTGACTTCTTGATGTGTAGTGCCTCGCAAACGTCAAGCCGCCTGCTATCGCTGTATCTATCGATGATTTCTGTGTGTTTACTAGGATTTCTCTGGCGATGGTTCGGTTTGGGAAGAGATTATATGTTCTTTAATGGAGCCCTGTTGCTTATGCATCGTTAAACGCCTAGAAAGAGATGTTGTTGTCTTGCCTATATACTGGGTTTTTTGGAGCTTACAGTCCCCAAGAGGGCATTTGAAGGCATAGACGACGTTAGTCTCTTTTAAAGCGTTCTGTTTTGTGTCTGGAGAGTTTCTCATGAGTAGGCTGGCCGTTTTCCTGGTTTTATAGTAAATCGTCAGTTGTATCCTCTGATTTTTGTCTGTAGGGATAACGTTTCTATTAACAATATCTTTCAGGACCCTTTCCTCTGTTTTATGAGCTGTGGAAAAGAATTTCCTGTAAAATAGTCTAATAGGGGGTATAGGTGTTGTGTTAATTGTCTCTTCAGAGGTTGCATGGCTTTTCACTTTCCTTCTTATGATGTCTTCGACGAAACCATTGGAGAAGCCGTTATTGACTAGGACCTCCCTTACCCTACAGAGTTCTTCGTCGACTTGATTCCATTCTGAGCTGTGGCTGAGAGCACGGTCGACATATGCGTTAACAACACTCCTCTTGTACCTGTCTGGGCAGTCGCTGTTGGCATTTAGGCACATTCCTATGCTCGTTTCCTTAGTGTAGACTGCAGTGTGGAAACCTCCGCCCTTTTCCATGACTGTTACATCTAGAAAGGGCAGCTTCCCATCCTTTTCCATCTCGTAAGTGAAACGCAGCACGGAACTCTGCTCAAATGCCTCCTTCAGCTCCTGCAGATGTCTGACATCAGGTACCTGTGTAAAAATGTCGTCAACATACCTGCAGTATATGGCCGGTTTCAAGTTCATGTCGATGTCATGCTCCTGCAGATGTCTGATGTCAGACATCTGCAGGAGCAAGTTAGTGTCAGCAAATAATTGACTTACACATCAATTATTTGCTGACACTAGTGTAAGTCAATTATTTGCTGACACTAACTTAGTGTCTGGATTTTGTACTAAAATATTCAGACGGCTGTTAGAAATAGCAGTTAAAGACTCCATCTTTATGTTTAATAATATTTATTATAAACAAATTGATGGAGTAGCAATGGGGTCTCCTTTAGGTCCTGCACTGGCTAATGCTTTTTTGAGTTTTCACGAAATAAATTGGCTTGATAATTGTCCTTCGGCCTTTAAACCAGTCTTGTACAGGAGATATGTAGATGACACTTTTTTGTTGTTTAGGATCAATATCATATTGAGAAATTTAGAGAGTATCTTAATGCACAACATAGTAATATACGGTTTACTGTAGAGTGTGAAGTTGATAATTCATTGTCGTTTTTTGATGTAAAAGTGAATAACCTAATGGTTCAACACTAATGTTTTTAGGAAACCAATCTTTACTGGTTTAGGTTTAAATTTTAATTCCTTTGTTCCTGATATTTTTAAGAAAAATGCTATTAACACTACTGAAAAGGGCCTTTGTTTTATGTTCTAATTGGAATAACTTTGATCAGGAAATTAATTTTCTTGTGAAATTTTTTTCAAATAATGGTTATCCTGTGCATATGGTTTATACTTTTATAAGGAATTTCTTAAATAAGAAGTTTCACCCATCGTGTAGGATTACTACAGTGGAAAGGGATCTTAAATATATTAAATTACCATTTTATGGCAGTATTAGCTTTTCTGTAAGGAGTCGTTTGAGGAGACTGTTGCAGCAGTGTTATCCTCAAGTAGACTTTAGATTTATTTTTGTCAACACAAATACCATAGGCTCTTATTTAAAATTTAAAGATAAAGTGCCTACCCCCTTGTGCTCAAATGTCGTATATATGTATAATTGTTCCAGCTGTAATGCTGGATATGTCGGGAGTTCCATTCGGAACTTTAAGATTAGGATACTTGAGCACCGGGGATTATCTTTTAGGACTGGACTACCATTGTGTAAACCAGCATTTTCGGAGATTAGAAACCATTGTTATGAGTTTGATCATTCTCTGCTGGAATCTGATTTTAAAATTCTGGACACTTGTCTGAATGGCCAGTCAGATTTGAGAGTAATGGAATCCTTATATATAAAGGAGCTGCGGCCTCTGTTAAATAGCAACCTTTCAGCTGTTCAATTGTACACTGTATAGTGCACAGTAGGCCCTGTAATTTGATTTTTAGTTTATTTTGGTAGTTTAATTTTGTTTAGTTTACCATGTCTTTGCCCTTTCTTACTTATTTCAAGTCTTAATATTGTACATTAATATAATCTTTTATTTAGAATATATAATACATTTTTTGGTATTTAATTTTATTTATTATTTGAGTTTTGTATAAGATTTTGGTTATTACTTTATAATTGTCGTTTATTCTGTTTGTATTTTACATACATTTTTTGTAGATTTGTAGTCATTATATAAATATTTGTTATAGTGTTTAGTATCTATGTGTTAGGTATCAAGTTTCACTTCTGATAACTTTACGTAAGTTTAATAGAATGGTTTGTTTTAGTAGTTATAAATTTCATCTTGTAGTTTAATGGATATTAAATTAGTTTTAATATATGTGACAGTTAATAAGTTTTATTTGTATTGATCACTTTAAGTGCGCTTAAGTGTTTTGATTTTTAAGCATTTTCCTTTCTTTGATAGGCAATTATATTCAGTATGAGTTCTTTGTTTACCAGCTATTTGATTGTGATTTCTGTTTTTTCTTTTAGATCTGATGATGAATACGAGAAGTATTCGAAACGTTATGTTTTTTAAAGTAAAGATTCTGATACAAGATGTTCAGTATATCCCTGGTTTTCCTATTCATCTTAACACACATATATATATATATATATATATATATATATATATATATATATATATATATATATATATATAATATAATTATATATATATATATATATATATGTCGTACCTAGTAGCCAGAACGCACTTCTCATCCTACTATGCAAGGCCCGATTTGCCTAATAAGCCAAGTTTTCATGAAATAATTATTTTTCGACTACCTAACCTACCTAACCTAACCTATATTTTTCGGCTACCTAACCTAACCTAACCTATAATGATAGGTTAGGTTAGGAAGGGTTGGTTAGGTTCGGTCATATATCTATGTTAATTTTAACTCCAATAAAAAAAAATTGACCTCATACATAATGAAATGGGTAGCTTTATCATTTCATAAGAAAAAAATGAGAGAAAATATATAAATTCATGAAAACTTGGCTTATTAATCAAATCGGGCCTTGCATAGTAGGCTGAGAAGTGCGTTCTGGCTATTAGGTACGACATATATATATATATATATATATATATATATAATATATATATATATATTATATATATATATAATATATATATATATATATATATATATATATATATGTATATGCATATATATATATATATATATATATATATATATATATATATATATATATTATATTATTAAATATGATCGAAAAAGTAAGCTTAATAATTCTAACACGAATTTTCTCAATGTTTCTTATATTTTTTTCACTGTTGATGGTAACTGAAAAATCAATTCTCCAAAATTCATTTTTATTTCTAGTCTGACGCCACACTTGAGCGCGTTTCGTAAAACTTATTTCATTTTCAAAGACTTTACTTTACACACACACAACTATAACTGAACAGAGTTAAAACATCTTCGATTTTATACCTGCATTTGGATGAGGTGATATGCTACAACAGTTTTGTATGAGGTGAAAACAAACTTTCAACGCAAGACAGACAACAAAACGATACACTCTGTCCGCTATCATCCTGAGTATTGTGATCCGGCCTGTACTCCTCTTGACATACCAGAAAACATTCTAAGGAAACTACTTCAAGCTTGTACAAAAGAGGCACCCTTCTTGAGCCCGGATGGGCACATGTATAAGCAAGTAGATGGGGTCGCCATGGGTTCTCCCCTAGGTGACCTGTTTGCGAACTTCTACATGGGTACCATCGAACAAAAGGTCTTTGTCGACATGAACTTGAAACCGGCCATATACTGCAGGTATGTTGACGACATTTTTACATAGGTACCTGATGTCAGACATCTGCAGGAGCTGAAGGAGGCATTTGAGCGGAATTCTGTGTTGCGTTTCACTTACGAGATGGAGAAGGATGGGAAGCTGCCCTTTCTAGATGTAACAGTCATGGAAGGGAGCGGAGGTTTCCACACTGCAGTCTACACTAAGGAAACAAACAGGAATGTGCCTCAATGCCAACAGTGACTGCCCAGACAGGTACAAGAGGAGTGTCGTTAACGCTTATGTCGACCGTGCTCTCAGCCACAGCTCAGGATGGAAGCAAGTCGATGAAGAACTCTGTAGGGTAAGGCAGGTCCTAGTCAACAATGGCTTCTCCAATGGTTTCGTTGAAGACATCATAAGAAGGAAGGTGAAACGCCATGCAACCTCTGAAGAGACAACTAACACAACACCTGTACCCCCTATTAGTCTATTTTACAGGAACTTCTTTTCCACAGCTCATAAAACGGAGGAAAGGGTCCTGAAAGATATTGTTAATAGAAACGTTATCCCTACAGACAAAAATCAGAAGATACAATTGACGATCTACTATAAAACCAAGAAAACGGCCAACCTACTCATGAGAAACTCTCCAGACACAAAGCAGAACGCTTTAAAAGAGACCAATGTCATCTATGCCTTCAAATGCCCACTTGGGGACTGTAAGCCTCAAAGAATTCAGTATATAGGCAAGACAACAACATCTCTTTCCAGGCGATTAACGATGCATAAGCTACAGGGCTCCATTAAGGAACATATAATCTCTTCCCACAACCAG
>NC_091166.1:4532147-4554647 GCF_040958095.1 Procambarus clarkii
CTATGAAGGGAAAAATCGTCAGGAGGAGTTGAATCTAAAGGATGGAGGTCAAAGTACTTAGTCCACGTAGCAGGACCAAACAAAGCATGGTACAAATTAGTATGGGAAGGGAGCATATGAGAGCGACCGTGGCGGGGACGGCGATGAGAACCTTTAAAAAGAGACGGGTCAAAAGGTGCAGTAGTCACAATAAGAGATGGAGCCTTGCAAGGGGACGAGGCGGTCACCACAGCAGGCTTGAGGCTCTACCCAACCACAGAGGAGGGAGGGGAGCAGGGAGGAAGAGTCCGGTCTGGGCCTAAACCGGGCTCTGTAGCGGGGGCTACAGATCCCGGTCTTCCAGGACGGTCCGACTCAGGGGCCTGGTCGCCCACCCTATGAGCCTGGTTAGGAGTAGTCAAGTCGTCATCGTGTTGGTTTGCTATATGGATGGGAAGGGATGGGGACCGGAACCAAGGGATACCACCTACCAGGGCAGCCAGGGAGGCCGAGTGCGGGCCAGTGCAGGAAGGGTGTGTCGTCCCCAGCGGTGCTCCCCCTCTTCAACAGGGAGTCCTACTACATCGTTCATTCTCCCACACTGGTGCTAAGACCCCATTCCCCCTATCGCCCCAGCCTGGACACCCAACCATCCACTCAGGGCGGCCTCTCACAGGCGACCCCTCCAGCGGGTGGTCCGATGACTCACAAGGCCCCTACGTGGTGCCCTTCAGCACATACACCACCCAAAGAGGGGGCACAGGCAACCCACACCGGTCCCAGGGAGGTGTACGTGAGCCCCTCACCATGGCAAGGAGGCACCACGGAGAAGAGAGAGTTGCACCTTGCGACAGTGAAAGACAGAAGAGTAAGGGGAGACATGATCACAACCTACAAAATCCTCTAGGGGTATTGACAGGGTGGACAAGGATAAACTATTCAACACTGGTGGTACATGAACAAGGGGACATAGGTGGAAACTGAGTACCAAATGAGCCACAGGGACGTTAGAAAGAACTTTTTCAGTGTCTAATTAGTTAACAGATGGAATGCATTAGGCAGTGATGTGGTGGAGGCTGACTCCATACACAGTTTTAAATGTAGATATGATAGAGCCCAGTAGGTTCAGGAATCTGTACATCACTTTATTGACGGTTCAGAGGCGGGACCAAAGAGCCAAAGCTCAACCCCTGCAAGCACAAATAGCTGAGGTGTGTACACCTGCAATCACAAATAGGTGAGTACACACGCACACACACACATGTACGCACACACATGCACACACGCACGCACACACACACACACACACACACACGCACACGCACACGCACACGCACACACACACACACACACACACACAGGCAGAAGAACTGTGCTTCCCACTCTCCATAGTGTATAACAAATCACTGGCAACAGGCGAACCTACCAGAAATTTGGAAAGCAGCTAACGTAGTCCCGATATACAAGAAAGGGGATAGACAGGAGGCACTGAATTACAGGCCAGTATCCCTAACCTGCATACCATGCAAGCTGATGGAGAAGATTGTGCGAAGAAAGCTAGTGGAGCACCTGGAGCGAAAGAACTTTGTAACAAGGCATCAACATGGATTCAGGGATGGCAGGTCCTGCCTCACAGGGTTACTTGAATTCTATGACCAGGCAACCAAAATAAGGCAAGAAAGAGAAGGGTGGGCAGACTGCATATTTTTGGATTGTGAGAAAGCCTTTGATACTGTGCCACACAAGAGGCTAGTGAAAAAGCTGGAGATGCAGGCTGGAGTGAAAGGGAAGGTACTCCGTAGGATACAGGAGTACATAAGCAACAGGAGACAACGAGTCAGTGTGAGGGGTGAGGTCTCAGATTGCCGAAACGTCACCAGTGGGGTCCCGTAGAGTTAAGTCCTTGAACCCATACTATTTCTTATATATGTAAACGATCTTCCAAATGGTATAGAATCATTCTTCTCATTGTTTGCTGAAGATGCAAAAATTATGAGGAGGATTAAGACGGAGAAAGACAGTATGAGGCCGCAAGATGACCTAGACAGACTGAATGAACGGTCCAACAAATGACTTCTAAAGTTCAACCCGAGTAAATGTAGGGTAATGAAACTAGGCAGTGGAAACAGGAGGCCAGACACAGGATACAGAATTGGAGATGAAGTCCTTCATGAAACGGACAGAGAGAAGGATCTAGGAGCTGACATCACACCAAATCTGTCTCCTGTCAAATCTGTCCCGCCTCGCAACTGTCAATCAACTGGTGTACAAATTCCTGAGCCTACTGGGCTCTATCATATCTACATTTGAAACTGTGTATGGAGTCAGCCTCCACCACATCACTGCCTAAAGCATTCCATTTATTACCTACTCTGACACTGAAAAAATTCTTTCTAACGTCTCTGTGGCTCATCTGGGTACTAAGTTTCCACCTATATCCCCTTGTTCGTGTTCCACCCGTGCTGAAGAGTTTGTCTTTGTCCACCCTGTCAATTCCCTTGAGAATTTTGTAGATGGTTATCATGTCTCCCCTTACTCTTCTGTTTTCCAGGGATGTGAGGTTCAGCAGTCTTAGCCTTTCCTCATAGCTCATTCCTCTCAGTTCCGGGACGAGCCTGGTGGCATACCGCTAAATCTTCTCTAGCTTTGACTTGTGTTTAACTAGGTATGGACTCCAGGCTGGAGCTGCATACTCCAGGATTGGTCTTATATAGGTGGTATACAGGGTTCTGAAAGATTCCTTACACAAGTTTCTAAAGGCAGTTCTTATGTTGGCCAGTCTAGCATATGCCGCTGATGATATTCTTTTGATGTGGGCCTCTGGGGACAGGTTCGGTGTGATATCAACCCCCAAATCTTTCTCTCTATTTGACTCTTGTAGGATTTCACCTCCCAGATGATACCTTGTGTTTAGCCTCCTGCTCCCTTCGCCTAATTTCATCACCTTACACTTTCCTGAGTTGAACTTTAGCAGCCATTTTCTAGACCATTCCTCCAGTTTATCCAAGTCATCCTGTTGTCTCTATCTTCATCAGTCTTGATTCTTCTCATAATTTTTGCATCATCAGCAAACATTGAGAGGAATGAAACTATACCCTCCGGAAGATCGTTTACATATATTAGAAACAGGATGGGTCCAAGTACTGAGCCCAGTGGGACTCCGCTGGTGACATCTCGCCACTCTGATATCTTCCCCCCTCACCGTTACTCGCTGTTTCCTGTTGCTTAAGTACTCCCTTATCCACTGGAGCACCTTCCCTTTTACTCCTGCCTGTTGCTCCATTTTTTTTAACTGCCTTTTATGGGGTACTGTGTCAAAGGCTTTTTGACAGTCCAGGAAAATGCAGTCGGCCCACCCTTCTCTTTCCTGCCTAATTTTTGTTGCCTGGTCATAAAATTCTATTAAACCTGTGAGGCACGATTTACCATCCCTGAACCCATGTTGGTGGTGCGTTACATAGTTATTTCCCTCCAGATGCTCTACGAACCTTTTCCTCACGATCTTCTCCATCACCTTGCATGGTATACAAGTTAAGGAAACTGACCTGTAGTTCAGTGCCTCTTGCCTGTCTCCCTTCTTGTATATTGGGACCACGTTAGCTGTCTTCCAACTTTCTAGTAAGTCTCCTGTTTCCAGTGACCTGTTATGTACCATAGAGAGTGGCACACTTAGTGCTTCTGCACCATCCTTTAATACCCATGGTGAGATTCTGTCAGGCCCAACAGCCTTTGTCACATCCAGCTCCAGCAGACACCTTTTGACCTCATCACTGGTGAGCTCAAATTCCTCCAAGGTTGCTTGGTTTGCCGCCTCCTCACTTATTACAGGGGCTTCTCCTTGTTCTATTGTGAAGACCTCCTGGAATCTCTTGTTGAGTTCTTCACACACTTCCTTGTCATTCTCTGTGTATCTGTTCTCTCCTTTTCGCAGCTTCATCACTTATTCCTTCACTGCTGTTTTCCTCCTGATGTGGCTGTGGAGTAGCTTTGGTTGGGTCTTGGCTTTACTCGCGATGTCATTTTCAAACTGTCTCTCTCTCTGCTTCCCTCCTCACTCTGAGGTACTCATTTCTGGCCCTCTGGTATCTCTCCCTGCTCTCTGGTGTTCTGTTATTTCTGTAGTTTCTCTCTGTTCTTTTACTCAGTTGTTTCGTTACCTTGCATTCCTGGTTGAACCATGGGTTTTTCTGTTGTTTTTCGTTTTTCTCCTTTTGGACGGCGATAAACCTGTCTGCAGCTTCCTGGCACTTCTGGGTGACAAAATCCATCATGTCCTGCACATTCTTGTCTCTAAGTTCTGTTTCCCATGGTATTCCACTGAGGAAGTTCCTCATTTCGTCATATTTTCCTCTTCGGTATTTCTGTCTTTTCCCCTCCACTCCCATCCTTGGATTGGTTATCCCTACCTCCACCAAGTACTCAAAGGTCAGTACACTGTTGTCACTTATTCCTATGGGGGCTTCAACTTTGACTTCCCTTATTTCTGACTCATTCAGGGTGAATATCAAGTCGAGTCTAGCTGGTTCATCATTGCCTCTCACTCTTGTGGGTTCCTTGACATGCTGGCTCAGAAAATTTCTTGTTGCCACTTCCAAGAGTTTAGCTCTCCACGTATCTGCACCTCCATGTGGGTCCCCATTCTCCCAGTCTGTCTTTCCATGGTTGAAATCGCCCATGATTAAGAGTCTTGAGCCATTCCTTCAGGCAACTGTAGCTGCTCTCTCTATTTTATTAATGGTGGCCATGTTGTTCTTATCAAACTCCTGTCTAGGTCTTCTGTCATTTAGGGGAGGGTTGTAAATGACTGCCACTATTATCTTAGGTCCACGTATTGTTATAGTTCCTGTTATGTAATCTCTGAATCCGTCACAGCCCGGAATTTCCATCTCATCAAAACTCCAGTCCTTCCCTATCACAGGGCCACTCCTCCACCTCCTCTCCCTTCCCTCTCTTTCCTTACTATATAGTAGTCCTTTGGAAACACAGCATCTGTTATGACTCCAGACAATTTTGTTTCCGTTAGTCCTATTACATCAGGGTTTTCTTAAACGAACAAATCCACAAGGGCCGTGACGAGGATTCGAACCTGCGTCCGGGAGCATCCCAGACACTGCCTCAGGGTTTTCTTCTTGAGCCCTTTCTGCCAGTTCACTTGCTTTATTGGTAATCCCATCAATGTTTGAGTACATTACCTTGAAGCTCACTTTCTTATATCCAATTTCACCCTCACTCCCCACAAGTGTAGGAAGTTGTTCCATGGTCATTGCTACTTGGATAGGCTCATCCTCCTGTGAGGTAGTTGCCAGGGGTTCAGGGGGAGGTGGAGTGGGGGATAGAGGGCTTTGGTCTTGCTCAGGCCTGCTTGGGGCAGGAAGAAGACCAGGGGCTGGGAAAGCAGGGAATACTTGGGGTAAGGGGAGGGAAAGGATTTGGGTTTCATGATGGGCATTGTGCAGTGGCAAGGAAGGGTTTGTGCTGGGGGATAGGGGGGGGGGCCTATTGGGTGGTGGGCTGGGGTGTTGCATTCCCCTCCTGGGGTTCCTGGGTTGCTGGATTGGGGTTCCCCACTCCCTCTGGGAATGCTGGGTTGGAGGCTTAGGTTCCCTGGGTGTGTGTATGTGTGTGTGTGTGCGGGAAATAAATAATTTGCTAGTTAGTAGTTAGTTACAGTTGATTGATTGACAGTTGAGAGGCGGGCCGAAAGAGCAAAGCTCAACCCCCACAAGAACAATTAGGGGAATACAACTAAGTGAATACACACACACACATGAGAGAGAGAGAGAGAGTGTGTGTGTGTCCTGGGTGTCATCTGGTATCCATGACGAAGCAGCGCCGTAAGAAACCAGCGTCCCTGTCACCCTTCACATCACTTACTGCAACACAAGCGATGGCAAGACACACATCTTTCTGCGGTGTTATCATGCAACACACGGGGGCCCCCCAACAGGACCCCTCTGGGGCCCCCGTGTGTTGCATGATAACACCGCAGAAAGATGTGTGTCTTGCCATCGCTTGTGTTGCAGTGAGTGATGTGAAGGGTGACAGGGACGCTGGTTTCTTACGGCGCTGCTTCGTCACGGATACCAGATGACACCCAGGACACACACACACTCTCTCTCTCTCTCTCATGTGTGTGTGTGTATTCACTTAGTTGTATTCCCCTAATTGTTCTTGTGGGGGTTGAGCTTTGCTCTTTCGGCCCGCCTCTCAACTGTCAATCAATCAACTGTAACTAACTACTAACTAGCAAATTAGTTTTTTCCCGCACACACACACCATACACACACCCAGGGAACCTAAGCCTCCAACCCAGCATTCCCAGAGGGGAGTGGGGAACCCCAATCCAGCAACCCAGGAACCCCAGGAGGGGAATGCAACACCCAGCCCACCACCCAATAGGCCCCCCCCCTATCCCCCAGCACAAACCCTTCCTTGCCACTGCACAATGCCCATCATGAAACCCAAATCCTTTCCCTCCCCTTACCCCAAGTATTCCCTGCTTTCCCAGCCCCTGGTCTTCTTCCTGCCCCAAGCAGGCCTGAGCAAGACCAAAGCCCTCTATCCCCCACTCCACCTCCCCCTGAACCCCTGGCAACTACCTCACAGGAGGATGAGCCTACCCAAGTAGCAATGACCATGGAACAACTTCCTACACTTGTGGGGAGTGAGGGTGAAATTGGATATAAGAAAGTGAGCTTCAAGGTAATGTACTCAAACATTGATGGGATTACCAATAAAGCAAGTGAACTGGCAGAAAGGGCGCAAGAAGAAAACCCTGAGGCAGTGTCTGGGATGCTCCCGGACGCAGGTTCGAATCCTCGTCACGGCCCTTGTGGATTTGTTCGTTTAAGAAAACCCTGATGTAATAGGACTAACGGAAACAAAATTGTCTGGAGTCATAACAGATGCTGTGTTTCCAAAGGACTACTATATAGTAAGGAAAGAGAGGGAAGGGAGAGGAGGTGGAGGAGTGGCCCTGTGATAGGGAAGGACTGGAGTTTTGATGAGATGGAAATTCCGGGCTGTGACGGATTCAGAGATTACATAACAGGAACTATAACAATGGGTGGACCTAAGATAATAGTGGCAGTCATTTACAACCCTCCCCTAAATGACAGAAGACCTAGACAGGAGTTTGATAAGAACAACATGGCAACCATTAATAAAATAGAGAGAGCAGCTACAGTTGCCTGAAGGAATGGCTCAAGACTCTTAATCATGGGCGATTTCAACCATGGAAAGACAGACTGGGAGAATGGGGACCCACATGGAGGTGCAGATACGTGGAGAGCTAAACTCTTGGAAGTGGCAACAAGAAATTTTCTGAGCCAGCATGTCAAGGAACCCACAAGAGTGAGAGGCAATGATGAACCAGCTAGACTCGACTTGATATTCACCCTGAATGAGTCAGAAATAAGGGAAGTCAAAGTTGAAGCCCCCATAGGAATAAGTGACAACAGTGTACTGACCTTTGAGTACTTGGTGGAGGTAGGGATAACCAATCCAAGGATGGGAGTGGAGGGGAAAAGACAGAAATACCGAAGAGGAAAATATGACGAAATGAGGAACTTCCTCAGTGGAATACCATGGGAAACAGAACTTAGAGACAAGAATGTGCAGGACATGATGGATTTTGTCACCCAGAAGTGCCAGGAAGCTGCAGACAGGTTTATCCCGTCCAAAAGGAGAAAAACGAAAAACAACAGAAAAACCCATGGTTCAACCAGGAATGCAAGGTAACGAAACAACTGAGTAAAAGAACAGAGAGAAACTACAGAAATAACAGAACACCAGAGAGCAGGGAGAGATACCAGAGGGCCAGAAATGAGTACCTCAGAGTGAGGAGGGAAGCAGAGAGAGAGACAGTTTGAAAATGACATCGCGAGTAAAGCCAAGACCCAACCAAAGCTACTCCACAGCCACATCAGGAGGAAAACAGCAGTGAAGGAATAAGTGATGAAGCTGCGAAAAGGAGAGAACAGATACACAGAGAATGACAAGGAAGTGTGTGAAGAACTCAACAAGAGATTCCAGGAGGTCTTCACAATAGAACAAGGAGAAGCCCCTGTAATAAGTGAGGAGGCGGCAAACCAAGCAACCTTGGAGGAATTTGAGCTCACCAGTGATGAGGTCAAAAGGTGTCTGCTGGAGCTGGATGTGACAAAGGCTGTTGGGCCTGACAGAATCTCACCATGGGTATTAAAGGATGGTGCAGAAGCACTAAGTGTGCCACTCTCTATGGTACATAACAGGTCACTGGAAACAGGAGACTTACTAGAAAGTTGGAAGACAGCTAACGTGGTCCCAATATACAAGAAGGGAGACAGGCAAGAGGCACTGAACTACAGGTCAGTTTCCTTAACTTGTATACCATGCAAGGTGATGGAGAAGATCGTGAGGAAAAGGTTCGTAGAGCATCTGGAGGGAAATAACTTTGTAACGCACCACCAACATGGGTTCAGGGATGGTAAATCGTGCCTCACAGGTTTAATAGAATTTTATGACCAGGCAACAAAAATTAGGCAGGAAAGAGAAGGGTGGGCCGACTGCATTTTCCTGGACTGTCAAAAAGCCTTTGACACAGTACCCCATAAAAGGCAGTTAAAAAAATGGAGCAACAGGCAGGAGTAAAAGGGAAGGTGCTCCAGTGGATAAGGGAGTACTTAAGCAACAGGAAACAGCGAGTAACGGTGAGGGGGGAAGATATCAGAGTGGCGAGATGTCACCAGCGGAGTCCCACTGGGCTCAGTACTTGGACCCATCCTGTTTCTAATATATGTAAACGATCTTCCGGAGGGTATAGTTTCATTCCTCTCAATGTTTGCTGATGATGCAAAAATTATGAGAAGAATCAAGACTGATGAAGATAGAGACAACAGGATGACTTGGATAAACTGGAGGAATGGTCTAGAAAATGGTTGCTAAAGTTCAACTCAGGAAAGTGTAAGGTGATGAAATTAGGCGAAGGGAGCAGGAGGCTAAACACAAGGTATCATCTGGGAGGTGAAATCCTACAAGAGTCAAATAGAGAGAAAGATTTGGGGGTTGATATCACACCGAACCTGTCCCCAGAGGCCCACATCAAAGAATATCATCAGCGGCATATGCTAGACTGGCCAACATAAGAACTGCCTTTAGAAACTTGTGTAAGGAATCTTTCAGAACCCTGTATACCACTTATATAAGACCAATCCTGGAGTATGCAGCTCCAGCCTGGAGTCCATACCTAGTTAAACACAAGTACAAAGCTAGAGAAGATTTAGCGGTATGCCACCAGGCTCGTCCCGGAACTGAGAGGAATGAGCTATGAGGAAAGGCTAAGACTGCTGAACCTCACATCCCTGGAAAACAGAAGAGTAAGGGGAGACATGATAACCATCTACAAAATTCTCAAGGGAATTGACAGGGTGGACAAAGACAAACTCTTCAGCACGGGTGGAACACGAACAAGGGGGACATAGGTGGGAAACTTAGTACCCAGATGAGCCACAGAGACGTTAGAAAGAATTTTTTCAGTGTCAGAGTAGGTAATAAATGGAATGCTTTAGGCAGTGATGTGGTGGAGGCTGACTCCATACACAGTTTCAAATGTAGATATGATAGAGCCCAGTAGGCTCAGGAATTTGTACACCAGTTGATTGACAGTTGCGAGGCGGGACAGATTTGACAGGAGACAGATTTGGTGTGATGTCAGCTCCTAGATCCTTCTCTCTGTCCGTTTCATGAAGGACTTCATCTCCAATTCTGTATCCTGTGTCTGGCCTCCTGTTTCCACTGCCTAGTTTCATTACCCTACATTTACTCGGGTTGAACTTTAGAAGTCATTTGTTGGACCGTTCATTCAGTCTGTCTAGGTCATCTTGCGGCCTCATACTGTCTTTCTCCGTCTTAATCCTCCTCATAATTTTTGCATCTTCAGCAAACAATGAGAAGAATGATTCTATACCATTTGGAAGATCGTTTACATATATAAGAAATAGTATGGGTTCAAGGACTTAACTCTACTGGACCCCACTGGTGACGTTTCGGCAATCTGAGACCTCACCCCTCACACTGACTCGTTGTCTCCTGTTGCTTATGTACTCCTGTATCCTACGGAGTACTTCCCTTTCACTCCAGCCTGCATCTCCAGCTTTTTCACTAGCCTCTTGTGTGGCACAGTATCAAAGGCTTTCTCACAATCCAAAAATATGCAGTCTGCCCACCCTTCTCTTTCTTGCCTTATTTTGGTTGCCTGGTCATAGAATTCAAGTAACCCTGTGAGCAGGACCTGCCATCCCTGAATCCATGTTGATGCCTTGTTACAAAGTTCTTTCGCTCCAGGTGCTCCACTAGCTTTCTTCGCACAATCTTCTCCATCAGCTTGCATGGTATGCAGGTTAGGGATACTGGCCTGTAATTCAGTGCCTCCTGTCTATCCCCTTTCTTGTATATCGGGACTACGTTAGCTGCTTTCCCAATTTCTGGTAGGTTCGCCTGTTGCCAGTGATTTGTTATACACTATGGAGAGTGGGAAGCACAGTTCTTCTGCCTGTGTGTGTGTGTGTGTGTGTGTGTGTGTGTGCGTGTGCGTGTGTGTGTGTGTGTGTGTGTGTGTGTGTGTGTGTGTGCGTGCGTGTGTGCATGTGTGTGCGTACATGTGTGTGTGTGCGTGTGTACTCACCTATTTGTGATTGCAGGTGTACACACCTCAGCTATTTGTGCTTGCAGGGGTTGAGCTTTGGCTCTTTGGTCCCGCCTCTGAACCGTCAATAAAGTGATGTACAGATTCCTGAACCTACTGGGCTCTATCATATCTACATTTAAAACTGTGTATGGAGTCAGCCTCCACCACATCACTGCCTAATGCATTCCATCTGTTAACTAATTAGACACTGAAAAAGTTCTTTCTAACGTCCCTGTGGCTCATTTGGGTACTCAGTTTCCACCTATGTCCCCTTGTTCATGTACCACCAGTGTTGAATAGTTTATCCTTGTCCACCCTGTCAATACCCCTAGAGGATTTTGTAGGTTGTGATCATGTCTCCCCTTACTCTTCTGTCTTTCACTGTCGCAAGGTGCAACTCTCTCTTCTCCGTGGTGCCTCCTTGCCGTGGTGAGGGGCTCACGTACACCTCCCGGGACCGGTGTGGGTTGCCTGTGCCCCCTCTTTGGGTGGTGTATGTGCTGAAGGGCACCACGTAGGGGCCTTGTGAGTCATCGGACCACCCTGGAGGGGTCGCCTGTGAGGGCCGCCCTGAGTGGATGGTTGGGTGTCCAGGCTGGGGCGATAGGGGGAATGGGGTCTTAGCACCAGTGTGGGAGAATGAACGATGTAGTAGGACTCCCCTGTTGAAGAGGGGGAGCACCGCTGGGGACGACACACCCTCCTGCACTGGCCCGCACTCGGCCTCCCTGGCTGCCCTGGTAGGTGGTATCCCTTGGTTCCGGGTCCCATCCCTTTTGTGTTGGTTTGCTATATGGATGACGACTTGACTACTCCTAACCAGGCTCATAGGGTGGGCGACCAGGCCCCTGAGTCGGACCGTCCTGGAAGACCGGGATCTGTAGCCCCCGCTACAGAGCCCGGTTTAGGCCCAGACCGGACTCTTCCTCCCTGCTCCCCTCCCTCCTCTGTGGTTGGGTAGAGCCTCAAGCCTGCTGTGGTGACCGCCTCGTCCCCTTGCAAGGCTCCATCTCTTATTGTGACTACTGCACCTTTTGACCCGTCTCTCTCTAAAGGTTCTCATCGCCGTCCCCGCCACGGTCGCTCTCGTATGCTCCCTTCCCATACTAATTTGTACCATGCTTTGTTTGGTCCTGCTACGTGGACTAAGTACTTTGACCTCCATCCTTTAGATTCAACTCCTCCTGACGATTTTTCCCTCATAGGCATCTTTTAGATTCCGTAGATGCCACTGTTGCCTTCAACCCCACCTGTCTCAGTACCCGTGTCGTTGCTGCCCCTTCTCAAGATGCAGCCACCCGCTTGGCCGCCTTATCCTGCCTTGGAGAGACCCCTCTTCGGGTCTTAAAGAATGCTTGGTTAAATGCCAGTGTTGGCTCTGTTCTCCTTCCGCACCATGTTGCAACCGGTGTTAGGAATCTAAAAGACTGCCACGAGGATATCAAGCATATCCTCGAGGCCCAGGGTCATTCTGTCCCTCCAGGTGGATACGTTTACTCGTCCCCCTCGTGGTCATCGCTGTCTGCCCCTTCGGGTTTGTGAAGATTACCTTTAATGGTAGGACCCTTCCACCCTCGGTCATTCTTGCTGGAGACAGATGCTCCGTTCAGGAGTATATTCCGTCTCCTCGGCTCTGCAATAAGTGCTGGAGGTTTGGGCATGGTGCCCTCAAATGTTCTAGTCCTGTCTCTCTCTCTGTCCCATGTATGGAGGCGAGGGTCACTCTAGTTGGAGTGCAGTTCTCCCCAGACCCGCTGCCTCAATATCGGTGAGGCCCACCCTACCTTCTCCCGCACGTGTATACGTTACAAACTTGAGGCGGGCCGTCCTCAGACTTAAAGCGCCGGGACCGTTTGTCTTTTCCTGGTCCCCCTTCTGGTTCTCTGTCTAGGGCTCCCCTTCTTTCTACCCAGTCTGTCATGTCTCCTGTGTCTTCTTTCTCCTCTCCCTCTGGTCCTCCTTCCCGTCATTCTCTTCCGTCCTCTTGGCTCTCCACTCAAATATGCAAGCCGCCTGACTGTGCGGGCCGATGTCCATCGCTCTCCTGGTGGTCGTGTTGTTTGCTCTCGCTCTTCCTCTCCTATCGAGACGCTGGAGTCTGTTGCCCAGTACATTGCTGCTAAGACACCTGTCTCTTTGAGTCAGAAGCGGAAACCTGGCTTCTCTCCTTCTTCCTACCCGGTAGGTAAGAAGGCTTCGCTTTCTTCTTCACCCCCTATCTCTGATTCTATCGTTCCTTCCCCTCCCGCTTCGGTGGTGGAGTCCCCTGTTTCCTAATGTGGGTGTTTCTTTAGCCACCAGTTCCGTCTCGGTTACTGCCTTTGCTGAGGTGTGTTCCCCTCTTTCTGCCCCTCCTCCTCCTCCTCCTCCTCCTCTTCCTTCTCCTCCTCCAGACCCTGCTCGTCCACCTCTGGTCTGCCCTCCCGCTTCTTTTCCTCCTCCTTTACTCAGTTTACCCATGCCCCCCTAACCCTGACTTCGCTGACCCTGACCCTGTGCTTCTTTAACGTGCTGTGTTCCTTTTTCACCTTTGTTTATTCTTTGCTCTCTGATGCTATCCTTTCTCTTTTTGCAGATGTCTATTCTTCAGTGGAACATCCATGAATATTACGCCAATTTCCTTGACCTCCAACTTCTAATTTCACAGTTTTCGCCCCGTTGTGTCTGTCTCCAGGAGCCGATGCTTGGTGCTCGTCCTGGTTGCTTCCGTTGCTATTCTTTTTTCTCCCCCCCCCCCCCAACTGTTGCTGGGGCCAATAACTCCTCTGCTCTCTTGATTTGCTCAGATATTCCCTTCACCCCCTTACTTTTTTCCCCGCCTCTACACTGTTCTGCTGCCCGTGTCTTTGTGCGTAAATGGTACACGGTTTGTTCCATTTATCTCTCCCCCCCCCCCCCCTGAACTGTCCCACTTTCTCTTAACGATCTTAAACACCTCCTAGACTCCTTGTCGGAGCCTGTGTTCCTGCTGGGTGATTTTAATTGTCGTTATGCCCTTTGGGATATGATGTGCTGACAAACACCCGGAGTCGCCTCCTTGAACCTTTCATCCTCTCTTCTTCCCTGTCCCTTCTTAATTCTGGTGAGCCCACTCATTTGGACTTTCGGACTCGCTCCCTTCCCTGTCTTGATCTTTCTCTAAGCTCGTCATCACTTTCCTTGGATTTCAGGTGTCGGATCCTTGATGACCTCCATGGCAGTGATCATTTTCCTATCGTTGTTCCTTTTTTTTCTTTTCACTCTCCTCTCTCCTTCCCTAGGTGGCGGTTTGCCAAGGCTGACTGGTGCCTCTTTACTCTCAGTGCTTACTATTTCTGACCTCTCCGTTCTGCCTCTCCCTCGCGCCCTCCTTCTTTTTCATGACACTGTCTTCGACGTTGCCCTCCGCTCTTCCTCTCGGGGAACGCGGAAGTACGTTTCCTGGTGGAATGTGGACTGTGCTCGGGCTGTCCGCTGTAAGCGTGCATCCTGGAAGAGACATCGCCACCGGCAGACGGTTGGGTCTTTTCATTTGTTTCGGAAAGCAGGTGCAGTGGCCCGTAGGACCTTCCGTGTGGCTAAACTTTCTTTCTGGATATCTTATGTCTCCACCGTTACGTCCGAGACTCTTCTACCACTGGTCTGGAAGCGTATTCGCAAGATTGCAGGTAAATTCGTTCCCGATGTGTCGCCGGTCCTTCGCCTCCATGGTGCTCTTGTGCCGGACCCGTTGCAGGTCGCGACTGAACTGGGTTTCCACTTTTCATCTGTTAGTTCTGGTTTTCATATTCTCCAATCCTTCCTTCTTCGTAAGCCTATTCTTGAATCTCGTCCTTTAAATTTCTGTACTCATCTTCACCTTCCCTATAATGATCCCTTCTCTCTCTCTGACCTTCAGTCTGCCCTAGCCCTCTGCGGTTCTCCAGCAGCGGGCTCTGATGGCATTCATTATGAAATACATTGCCATCTCCCTCCGTGCACGTCTCAGTATTTACCTGAGTCTGTACAATCGGGTCTGGGAGTCGTCGTCAGTCCCTGAAGACTGGCTCGATGCTGTTGTCCTCCCTGTTCGGAAACCAGGGTCTCTCGGGTCATCCCCAAGGACTTCCGCCCTATTGCCCTCACGAGTTGTGTCTGCAAGCTCTTTGAACGTATGGTTAACGTTCGTTTGATGTGGTTCTTAGAACACTATCACCACCTCTCCCCTTCTCAATTTGGTTTTTTGCAAGTGCCGCAGCACAACGGATGTCCTGGTGAACTTGGAGGTCTATATTCGTACTGCTTTTGCTGCGAAGACCTCCGTTGTTGCCGTTCTTTTTGACCTGGAAAAGGCTTACGACACTATCTGGCGGATTCATATTTGTATCAACTTCATTCTTTTGGCCTTCGTGGGAATCTCCCTCTCTTCCTCCAGAGTTTCCTCTCTCGTCGTTCCTTTCGTGTGCGGCTTGGTACCACTCTCTCTGCCCCTTTTTGGCAGTATGAATGTGTACCCCAGGGAAGTGTTCTGAGCACTACTCTTTTTCTAGTTGCCCTCAATGGTCTTCTTTCCTCTCTTCCTTCTGGTATCTTCTTCGCTCAATATCTTGACGATCTTACCCTTTGCTGTCAGGGTGATGATTTGCCTCTCCTTCAACGGCGGCTTCAACTTGCGATTGATGCCATGTCGTCTTGGGCCACCGATCATGGCTTCAAGTTCTCTGCGTCTAAGACTTGTGCCATGACTTTTACTCCGAAGCATGTCGTTCTTCGTCCCTCTTTGTCGCTTTATGGTCATCCCTTTGTGTACAGGGATTCCGCTAAGCTTTCGGGGTTAATCTTTGACACTCGTTTGTCTTGGTCAGCCCATATCTCTTACCTCCAAGTTGAATGCTCTAAGGCCCTTAACCTAATTAAGGGTTTGTCCCATACTTCTTGGGGAGCGGATAGGCGCACGCTCCTCTATTTGCACTCCTCGCTCCTCCTGTCTAAACTCGATTATGGTGGCCCTGCATACTCTTCTGCCTCTCCTTCTACTCTTCGCCGTCTTTATGCTTTGCACCATGCTGGGTTGCGTCTCAGCTCTGGTGCATTTCGTTCAACTTCCGCCCTCAGTTTGTATGTTGACACTGGCTTCCTCTCTCTCCAGGACTTCCGTGATCGCTACTGTCTTCGCTATCTTGCACGGTCCTTACAACATCCTTCCTCTCGCCTCAGTCGTGCTTTAACTTTTACCCCTTCTGTGGTTCCTGTTCCTCTTCATCGCCTCCCTCATTCTGTCCCGTTATCTCGCTTACAGGATTCTCTTTCTGTTCATATTTCTAATGTTTCCCCTCGTATTGTTCCTTCCTTGCCTCCGTGGAGAGTTTCACTAAAGCTTTTACCCATCCTACGGTTCTGAAACGCCTTTCCCTTGAGCACTTTTCTTCACACTCCCACTCTATTTCCGTCTTCACCGATGGGTCTAAGTCTGCAGACGGTGTGGGCTACTCTGTTGTTTTTCCTGACCACACTTATATGTGTCGCCTCCCTTCGGAGGCTAGCGTTTTCACAGCAGAACTTTATGCTATTCTCTGTGCTCTCCGTCTCTTGCTTTCTCATTGTTGTTCCTCCTTTGTGGTTGTAGTTGACTCTCGTAGTGCCCTCATGGCTCTAGAGTCCTTTAATCCTGTCCATCCGGTGGTCATCGTGATTCAACATTGGCTGTTTCTTATTTCTAATAAATTTAAATCAGTAGAGTCTTGCTGGGTTCCCAGCCATATTGGTGTTTCTTTAAATGAGCGTTCGGATGCTGCCGCTAGTGAAGCTATCCGTTCTTGTCCCATCTCCCGTAAAGGTATTCGTTATTCCGACTTTTATCCTGTTATTCATTCTTCCATCGTTGCCCGTTGGCAGGGTTGTTGGTCTTCTGTAGTTAGTAATGTCCTGACTTCCAGGACGAGTATGTGTCTTGCTTTCTGACTGTCCCTCGCGGTCATTTGTCCCTTGATAGAATTCTTGGTGAATCGGATACTTTTGATATTGTTCAACTTATGCGTTTCTGTTCTCGTATTGGCATTCTTGGTGATATTTAGCGCCCTCTGATTATTTCGCACTTTGATGGTGCTATATAGCCTTCCTGGTTTGGTGCTTTCTTTTGATAATTACCTTACCTTAGGTGCATCTCTCACATCCTTTCCTCGTAACTCATGACTCTTTGTTCCGGGACAAGTTTAGTGGTATACCTCTGAAACTTTTCCAGCTTCGTCTTGTGCTTGACAAAGTACGGGCTCCATGCAGGTGCTGCATACTCCACGATTGGTCTTAAATTTGTGGTATACAAGATTCTAAATGATTCCTTACACAGGTTCCTGATTACTGCTCTGATGTTAGCCAGGCTCGCATATGCCGCAGACGTAATTCTTTTTATGTGAGCTTCAGGAGACAGGTTTGGTGTGATATCAACCCCCTAGATCTTTTTCTCTGTCCGTTTCATGGAGTACTTCCTCTCCTATTCTGTATCCTGTGTCTAGCCTTCTGTTTCCGCCGCCAAGTTTCATTACTTTGTATTTACTCGGGTTGAACTTCAACAGCCATTTGTTTGACCATTTATTCAATCTTTTCAGGTCATCTTGTAGCCTCCTACTATTCTCCTCTGTTTCAATCCTCCTTATAATTTTTGCATCATCAGCAAACATTGAGAAAAACGAGTCTATTCCCTTCTGGGAGATCATTTACATATATCAGAAACAGTATAGGTCCAAGGACTGACCCCTGCGGGACTCCACTTGTGACGTCTCGCCAATCTGAGACCTCACCCCTCACAGTGACTCGTTGTCTTCTGTTGCTTAGGTACTCCCTTATCCAATGGAGTACCTTCCCTTTCACTCCAGCCTGCATCTCTAGCTTTTTCACTAGCCTCTTGTGTGGTACTGTATCAAAGGCTTTCTGGCAATCCAAAAATATGCAGTCTGTCCTCTCTTTCTTGCCTTATTTTTGTTGCCTGGTCATAGAATTCAATTAACCCTGTGAGGCAGGACTTGGCATCCTTGAACCCATGTTGATGCTGTGTTACAAAGTCAACTTCGCTCCAGGTGCTCCACTAGCTTCCTTCGCACAATCTTCTCCATCAGCTTGCATGGTATGCAGGTTAGGGACACTGGCCTGTAGTTCAATGCCTCCTGTCTATCCCCTTTCTTGTATATCGGGATTACATTAGCTGTTTTCCAAATTTCTGGCAGTTCTCCTGTTGCCAGTGATTTGTTATACACTATGGAGAGTAGCAGGCACAGTGCTTCTGCTCCCGTCCTTTAGTATCCAAGGGGAGATTCGATCTGGGCCTATAGCCTTTGTCACATCCAACTCTAGTAACAACTTCCTTACTTCCCCACTGGTAATCTCGAACTCTTCTAGTGGTTCCTGGTTAACTATTCCCTCTCTTATCTCTGGAATTTCTCCTTGCTCTGAGGTGAAGACCTCCTGGAATTTCATATTCAGTTCCTCACACACTTCCTTGTCGTTTGTAGTGAAACCTTCTGCCCCTATCCTTAATTTCATTACCACACAAAGGCAGTGGACTTATATACTGTGACTCGCAGAGTGCACTCATGGCATTGAGCGTACATAGTAGTGACACCCAGAAAATAGTCAGTGATATTCGAATGAATGTTTTAGCTGCTAAAGAAAACAGATTTGAAATTAAATTCCTATGGATACCATCACATGTTGGCATCTCAAGGCATGACACTGTTGATATGTTTGCAAAGACAGCCTGTAGAAAACCAGTTGTAGAAATTGATTTGGGTGTTTCATTAGCAGTGACAAAGAGAATGCTTAAACAAATATCTAATGAAGATCTCACCGACCTAACAAATTCACAAAGACCTGAAAGTTGTAGCATTAAATATTATGATAGATATCGTGAGGAGACATTCACATATGGGACTAATAGAACAAGAACACGGCAATGTGATGTTATAGTGGCCAGAATATGCCTGGGATATAGACGTATCTGGCAGCTTTCTCAAAACTCAAATGTCGAGTACACAATGTGTCAACTTTGTGAAAGCGAAAACATGCACTCTCTTTAACATTATATTGTAGAATGTCCCATATTGACTGACTTTCACACTCCTGGGCTAAGGTATGCTGAACTGTGTAATTACTATATGAGTACTGGAACATTTGATGATATATTGGGCTTGTACCCAAGATTAACCATGTAATGTATCAATTATACAATGTATGTATGTGATGTAACTATATAACCTGAGCTTTTAAAAGCACCTTAATCACCTTCAGTAATTAAGTGCTTAATTGCACACTAGTTTCTCTATCAGCTATCTCACACTGTCAGAGTAAAAGAGACAAATATATGTGAATGCATGTGTGTGTGTATGTATATGTATGTGTATAAAGTATATATGAAAGCTGATCAGAATTACATTTCACCTTTGTAAATTCCCATTAATGACACTATGTAAAGGACACATCGAACACTTTATGTAGGGCATACGTAAATTTGTGTATCTATGTATTTACATATGTAGGTTAGCTTAGCATTTAAAAAGCACCGAATCACCTTCTCTGGTTGATTGTTCAATAAACCCTTGAACTATATGTTTAACACATCTCTAACTCTGTCCATGGAGGACAGAAGAAAATGTATATATGCTGGTTCAACCCGCCCTCTTAAAAATACTGTCACTTTTGGCTCGTATGCGCGATATGGCTAAATTTGGACGTAATTTGAAATGAAATCGACTCATAAAAGTGACGTTCTCTTCCGTTTTCTGTTTGAGTTGTCCGGCGTACGCGCAGAGGTTATGAGAGGGCACTTTAAATTAATGTTTTTCATAACGTTTTGAAACTTTATGAGAATTTCCTGCCCACCTAACCTATCAGAGGACCCTTAACTTACTGTTGTTGAAAAAAAAAATCCCAAATTTATTTTCATTTTTTTTTCTCATTTTTAAATTACATCTAAATTCGGCCATACAGGCAAACGGCCAAAACTGACGTTCTTTTTAAGAGGACAGGTTGGCTGGTTAGCATTGTAACTGTGTGGCCACGTCTGTGATAGAAAACAAAAATAAAAAAACTGTTGTTTTTCTCCTTATGTGGCTGTGCAGCAATTTAGGCCGAGTCTTTGCCTTCCTCGTGATGTCATTTTCGTATTGTCTTTCTGCCTCTCTTCTCATCCTGACATATTCATTCCTGGCACTCTGGTATCTTTCTCTGCTCCCAAGTATCCTGTTATTCCTATAGTTTCTCCATGCCCTTTTACTTTGCTGCTTAGCTAGTCTACATCTCTGATTAAACCATGGGTTTCTCATCTTCATGTCGTTGTCTTCCTTTTGAACTGGGACAAACTTGTTTGCTGCCTCCTTGTACTTCTGTGTGATGTGGTTCAGTCTGATATAGTCTTGGGCCGTCTTACCCTTGAGCTCTGTTACCCATGTTATATCTGTTAGGAATCTTCTTATCTCCTCGTAGTTTCCCTAACGAAAAGCCAGCCTTTTGTTTTCAGTGCCGCTCCTCGAGTTCATTAACCTTTCCTCAACCAGATACTCAAACACAAGTGTACTGTGGTCGCTTATTCCTACTGGGGCCTCAAAACCGATTTCCCTTATGTCGGAGTCGTTCAGAGTGAAGACTAGGTTGAGTCTTGCTGGTTCATTATTACCTCTCATCCTAGTGGGTTCCTTGACATGTTGGCTTGGAAAGTTTCTTGTCCTCACCTCCATTAGCTTGGTTCTCCATGTATCCCTCTCCTCCATGCAGATCCTTGTTCTCCCAGTCTATCCTTCCATGATTGAATTCCCTCATGATGAGCAGATGGGATCTATTTCTACAGGCAGCAGAGACTGCCTTCTCAATTATAGTGTTAACTGCCATGTTGTTGTTGTCATACTCTTGCCTTGGTCTTCTGTCATTTGGTGGAGGGTTATATATCACAGCTACTACTACTTGTGGTCCTCCCATTGTCATGTTGCCTGTTATGTAGTTTCTGAATCCCTCGCAGTCCGGGATGGCCATCTCCTTGAAACTGCATTCTTTTCTCATTAGTAGGGCCACTCCACTTCCTCCCCTTCCCTCCCTCTCTTTACTTATTACAGTGTAGTCCTGGGGAAACACCGCATTTGTTATGATTCCTGAGAGTTTTGTTTCTGTGAGTCCGATTACATCTGGGCTCACTTCTTGTGCTCTTTCCCTTAGTTCACTTGCCTTGCTTGTGATACCATCAATGTTTGAGTACATCACCCTGAAACTGACTCTCTTCTGTCCCTTCTCAGATCCTTTTGCATCCCCCTGAAGCAGTGAAACATGGATGGACTGGGATGGGAGGACCTATGAAGGGGGACCTGGAGGATCTGGTTTGTGCGGGGGCTGGGAGGATCCAGTACGAGGAGGGTGGTGTAGGGGGTGGGGAGGTGGGGGAGGCTTGGGGGGGGGAGGGGGAGGAACTTGGGGGTGGGGAGGCAAGGGAAAGGCTTGAGGGAGGTGGGTGAGAGGGGAAGGCTTGGGGGAGTGGGTGAGAGGGGGAAGGATTTGGGGAGTGTGGGAGAAGGGGAGGCTTGGTGGGGTGTGTGAGGAGGGAGGGTTTGGAGGGATGTGGGGAAATAGGGGGCTTGGGGGTGTATAAGAGGGAGGAGGGCTTGGGGGTGAGGTTGGGGGGAAAGGGAGTGCTGAGGGGTTGAGGAAGAAGGGAGGGCTTAGGAGAGTGGGAGAGCAGGAAGGGTTTAGGAGGGTGGGGGAGAAAAAAGGCCTCAAGCGGGTGGGGGATACTGGAGAGTTTGGGGAAAGGGAGAATGGAGGGCTTGGGGGTCGGGGAGAAGGGAGAGCATGGGGGATTAGGGAGGGCCTGGTGGGGTGGGGGAGATGGGAGTTCCTGGGGAGGGGGCAGTGGGGGTAGGGTACCCAAGGTGGGCACCTTGGGCACCATGGGTTGGGGCAGGTAGGTCAACTATTGGGTGGAGGATGGGGGAGGTGCTTCTCTCACTGTGTCTGTTGAGCTGCTTGTTGAGGGTTCCCCGCTCCCCTCTGGGATTGTAGGGCTCAGGGTTGTGGCTCCCTGATTCCTTTCACTCCCTGCGCTCCCTCTTTGTGGATGCTGCCTTCCTTCTCTCGTCCCTTGTCATATCCCTCTGTACGAATATTTTTTGAACTTCTGTACATTTGCTAGTCCACTCTTCCTTGCTAACAAGTCTCTTGCTTTTGAATACCACCTTTATCAGTTGGTCTCTGTCCTTGTTGTACCGTCCGATCCTGAAAACCTTTTCAATATTTTTGGTCAGCCCTCTCCATCTTTAGTCCATTAAGGATCTCATTAACTTCATTTTTGTCCTTCTCTCTCCTGTCCATTGGACCAGTCCCTGTTTGCTCCTTAATGCCTACTATTACTTCTGCTCTTTTCTGCTCTATCAGCTGGCCAGTACATTTAGCTGCATCCTGAGAAGCCACTTCCATGGCAACTTCCCTAACTGCAGACCTAGCTTCAGGGCTCTTTTTAAACAGTTCTGCAAAAGAGCGTTGTGGTGAAGAATTCCCCTCAACAGTAGCATTCCTATCTCAGTTCGTGTCTTATATTGGGGAGGGAGTCTCCTTCAGGCTTCTTATCTCATCCTTTGCTGCCCTTAGTTCATCCTGCAGGTTGGTTACTGTCTCCCTCATTACCCCCAGTCCTTCACTGAATTAATCCAACATTTGGTGGAATATTCCCTTAATCCAGGCTTCCTGTTACCCCCCCCCCCATCCTCTGAGTTTGTCCCTCCCATGTCTGTCTTCCTGTGGCTGCTTCCCCGAGTCAGTCTCCCAGACATGTTTTCTCCCTATGAGAGAGATATAGGTGGGAGATAGTTGAGAGAGATGAGAAAGAAGGGAGGTGGGGAGAGATAAGAGAGAAGGAGGGAGAGGGA
>NC_091166.1:4559647-4602147 GCF_040958095.1 Procambarus clarkii
CATGCTATATCTGTTAGGAATTTTCTTATCTCCTCATAGTTTCCCTTTCGGTATGCTAACCTTTTGGTTTCCGTATCCCTCCTCGAGTTCAATAACCCTTCTTCAATCAGGTGCTCAAACACCAGTACACTGTGGTTGCTCATTCCTACTTGGGCCTCAAAACCGATTTCTCTTATGTCAGAGTCGTTCAGGGTGAAGACCAGGTCGAGTCTCTCTGGTTCGTCATTTCCTCTCATCCTTGTGGGTTCTCTGACATGCTGTGTGTGTGTGTGTGTGTGTGTGTGTGTGTGTGTGTGTGTGTGTGTGTGTGTGTGTGTGTGTGTGTGTGTGTGTGTATGTGTACTCACCTAGTTGTGTTTGCGGGGGTTGAGCTCTGGCTCTTTGGTCCCGCCTCTCCACCGTCAATCAACAGGTGTACAGATTCCTGAGCCTATTGGGCTCTATCATATCTACACTTGAAACTGTGTATGGAGTCAGCCTCCACCACATCACTTCCTAATGCATTCCATTTGACAACCACTCTGACACTAAAAAAGTTCTTTCTAATATCTCTGTGGCTCATTTGGGCACTCAGTTTCCACCTGTGTCCCCTTGTGCGTGTACCCCTTGTGTTAAATAGCTTGTTTTTATCTACCCTATCAATTCCCTTCAGAATCTTGAATGTGGTGATCATGTCCCCCTTAACTTTTCTGTCTTCCAGCGAAGTGAGGTTTAATTCCCGTAGTCTCTCCTCGTAGCTCATACCTCTCAGCTCGGGTATTAGTCTGGTGGCAAACCTTTGAACCTTTTCCAGTTTAGTCTTATGCTTGACTAGATATGGATTCCATGCTGGAGCTGCATACTCCAGGATTGGTCTGACATATGTGGTATATAATGTTCTGAAAGATTCCTTACACAAGTTTCTAAAGGTCGTTCTTATGTTAGCCAACCTGGCATATGCTGCTGATGTTATCCTCTTGATATGAGCTTCAGGGGACAGGTCTGGTGTGATATCAACCTCCAGGTCTTTCTCTCTCTCTGACTCTTGAATTATTTCATCTCCCAAATGATACCTTGTATCTGGTCTCCTGCTTCCTACCCCTATCTTCATTTCATTACATTTGCTTGGGTTAAACTCTAACAGCTATTTGTTCGACCATTCCTGCATCATGTCCAGGTCGTTTTGAAGCCTCAAGCTGTCCTCCTCAGTCTTAATCCTTCTCATAATCTTGGCGTCGTCAGCAAACATGTGTGTGTGTACTCACCTAATTGTACTCACCTAATTGTGCTTGCGGGGGCTGAGCTTTGGCTCTTTGGTCCCGCCTCTCAACCGTCAATCAACTGGTGTACAGATTCCTGAGCCTACTGGGCTCTATCATATCTACATTTGAAACTGTGTATGGAGTCAGCCTCCACCACATCATTTCCTAGTGCTTTCCATTTACTAACTACTCTGACACTAAAAAAGTTCTTTCTAATGTCTCTGTGGCTCATATGGGTACTCAGCTTCCACCTGTGTCTCCTTGTTCGCGTCCCTCCAGTGTTGAATAGTTCATCCTTGTTTACCCGGTCGATTCCCCTGAAGATTTTGTAGGTTGAGATCATGTCCCCCCTTACTCTTCTGTCTTCCAGTGTCGTAAGGTTTATTTCCCGCAGCCTTTTCTCATAACTCATGCCTCGTAGTTCTGATACTAGTCTAGAGGCATACCTTTGGACTTTTTCCAGCTTCGTCTTGTGCTTGCCAAGGTACAGGCGCCATGCTGGGGCCGCATACTCCGGGATTGGTCTTACATATGTGGTGTTCAAGATTCTGAATGATTCCTTACTCAGGTTCCTGAACGCCGTTCTGATGTTAGCCAGCCTCGCATATGCCGCAGACGTTATTCTTTTTATGTGGGCTTCAGGAGACAGGTTTGGTGTGATATCAACTCCTACATCTTTCTGTCTGTTTCATTAAGTTCTTTGTCTCCTATTCTGTATCCTGTGTCTGGCTTCCTGTTTCCACTGCCTAGTTTCATTACTTTGCATTTACTCGGGTTGAACTTCAACAGCCATTTGTTGGACCATTCACTCAGTCTATCTAGGTCATCTTGTAGCCTCCTACTATCATCCTCTGTTTCAATCCTCCTCATAATTTTTGCATTGTCGGCAAACATTGAGAGGAACGAATCTATACCCTCTGGGAGATCATTTACATATACCAGAAACAGTATAGGTCCAAGGACTGACCCCTGCGGGACTCCACTTGTGACGTCTCGCCAATCTGAGACCTCACCCCTCACACAGACTCGTTGTCTCCAGTTGCTTAGGGACTCCTCTATCCACCGGAGTACCTTCCCTTTCACTCCAGCCTGCATCTCCAACTTTCGCACTAGCCTCTTGTGTGGCACTGTATCAAAGGCTTTCTGATAATCCAAAAATATGTAATCTGCCCACCCTTCTCTTTCTTGCCTTATTTTGTGTGTGTGTGTGTGTGTGTGTGTGTGTGTGTGTGTGTGTGTGTATGTGTGTATGTGTATGTGTGTGTCTGTGAGCGTGTGCGTGTACGTGAGGGTGTTGTCTTCAGTTTACTGTGGGGGGGGGGGGGAGATCTAGGGGACTTAGCGGCTTGTCCGGTGAGGTCATATTAAGGCCCTAGCCTCCTGTCTACCAATTTCTCTTGTATCATTGAATGGAATGCTTTAGTGACTTTGATATGATATTATATAAACCCTGCACTCTGTTGAAGACTTAAGGGTACTGTTGGAGTACTGTACTGTTGGAGGTGCTACAGTGAGGGGGGTGGGGGTAGGGGTGAGAGAAAGTAGAGGGTTGTGTAGTTTTTTTTTTTGTTCCCACTTGGGTGCCACGAAACGAGAACCCACGTGAGCCGTGAGCCGTATACGGTGTCTTGAGGTTCGTTTATGTTTGTTACTTATATCCAAGACTAACTATTATAATACATTAAGTCTGTACACTAGTGGTGTACTGACTTATTGAGAGGCCTCACCATCAATCCAATCCCCCCCCCCCCCACAACACAAACATATGATAGAAGTACCGTTGACGTCTCGTAGGCCTGCTGGAGTCCACGCTGCTGCCAGGCGTAGATACCTCCCTCTTATTCCTTATACCACCAGTAATCAGCTTCTTGTTCACCTTAGCACCGGTATAGCTCTAATGCTGCACGTTTTAGACTCACTTCCTCACTATTCTATTCACTATTAGTTTTCGTCTTCACTGTCACATCAAGTTGCGTACCCTCTGACCGATCAGTGGCGCCACGTGCTTGTCTTGACACTGATGTCCTACCCCTGGTCTTGACTAATTTGCACTATCGGACGCAATCCATGAATTTTGTAGTTTCTAATCGGTGTGTTGCACTTTGTATAATCACTAATCAACGAATTTTCCGTGTATCCCTCTAATGTCCCGAAATATGAAGCTTAATCGAACGAGCAACGCGCGACGAGTCTACCATCCCATGACCCGGACTGTGTGTATCAATGTGTGTACACATTGATACTCACATGTACACGTGATAATCTATCAAATTCATATAACATAAACAAACAAACACACACACACACACACACACACCTAGGTACACATGTGCCTATGGTGCATGGTACACATGGATTATCACCCATACCAGGCCATTCTCCATTAATGTGTTTACTCAATAATAATCAAATATACACATGTTAGTCGATCAGATTCATGTAAAGCAAACAAACAAACACACACACACACACACACACACACACACACACACACACACACACACACACACACACAGCAAACAAGTTTGTCCCAGTCCAAAAGGAAAACAGTAAAATGAAGATGAGAAACCCATGGTTTAATCAGAGATGTAGGCTAGCTAAGCAGCAAAGTAAAAGGGCATGGAGAAATTATAGGACTAACAGGACACTGGAGAGCAGAGAAAGATACCAGAATGCCAGGAATGAATATGTCAGGATGAGAAGAGAGGCAGAAAGACAATACGAAAATGACATCGCAAGCAAGGCAAAGACTCAGCCTAAATTGCTGCATAGCCACATCAGGAGAAAAACAACAGTAAAGGAACAGGTTATGAAATTAAGGATAGGGGCAGAAGGATTCACTACAAACGACAAGGAAGTGTGTGAGGAACTGAATAAGAAATTCCAAGAGGTCTTCACCTTAGAGCAAGGAGAAATCCCAGAGATAAGAGAGGGAATAGCTAACCAGGAACCACTGGAAGAGTTTGAGATTACCAGCGGGGAAGTAAGGAAGTGTTTACTTTAATTGGATGTGACAAAGGCTATAGGCCCAGATGGAATCTCCCCTTGGATACTAAAGGAAGGAGCAGAAGAACTGTGCCTCCCGCTCTCCATGGTGTATAACAAATCACTGGCAACAGAGGAACTGCCAGAAATTTGGAAAGCAGCTAACGTAGTCCCGATATACAAGAAAGGGGATAGACAGGAGGCACTGAAATACAGGCCAGTGTCCCTAACCTGCATACCATGCAAGATGATGGAGAAGATTGTGCGAAGAAAGCTAGTGGAGCACCTGGAGCGAAAGAACTTTGAAACACAGCATCAACATGGATTCAGGGATGGCAGGTCCTGCCTCACAGGGTTACTTGAATTCTACGACCAGGCAACAAAAATAAGGCAAGAAAGAGAAGGGTGGGCAGACTGCATATTTTTGGATTGTCAGAAAGCCTTTGACACAGTGCCACACAAGAGGCTAGTGAAAACTCTGGAGATGCAGGCTGGAGTGAAAGGGAAGGTACTCCGTTGGATACAGGAGTACCTAAGTAACAGGAGACAACGAGTCAGTGTGAGTGGTGAGGTCTCAGATTGGCGAGACGTTACGAGTTGAGTACCGCAGGGTCAGTCCTTGGACCTATACTGTTTCTGATATATGTAAATGATCTTCCGGAGGGTATAGAATCGTTTCTCTTAATGTTTGCCGATGATGCAAAAATTATGAGGAGGATTGAAACTGAGGACGATAGTAGGAGGCTACAAGATGACCTAGACAGACTGAGTGAATGGTCCAACAAATGGCTGTTGAAGTTCAACCCGAGTAAATGCAAAGCAATGAAATTAAGCAGAGGAAATAGGAGGCCAAACACAGGATACAGAATAGGAGATGAAGTACTTAATGAAACGAACAGAGAGAAAGATCTAGGAGTTGATATCACACCAAACCTGTTTCCTGAAGCCCACATAAAAAGAATAACGTCTGCGGCATATGCGAGGCTGACTAACATCAGAACAGCGTTCAGGAACCTGTGTAAGGAATCATTCAGTATCTTGTACACCACATATGTAAGACCAATCCTGGAGTATGCGGTCCCAGCATGGAGCCCGTACCTTGTCAAGCACAAGACGAAGCTGGAAAAAGTCCAAAGGTATGCCACTAGACTAGTCCCAGAACTAAGAGGCATGAGTTACGAGGAAAGGCTGCGGGAAATGCACCTTACGACACTGGAAGTCAGAAGAGTAAGGGGAGACATGATCACAACCTACAAAATCCTCAGAGGAATCGACCGGGTAAACAAGGATAAACTATTCAACACTGGTGGGACGCGAACAAGGGGACACAGGTGGAAACTGAGTACCCACATGAGCCACAGAGACGTTAGAAGGAACTTTTTCAGTGTCAGAGTAGTTAACGGATGGAATGCACTAGGCAGTGATGTGGTGGAGGCTGACTCCATACACAGTTTTAAATGTAGATATGATAGAGCCCAGTAGGCTCAGGAATCTGTACACCAGTTGATTGACAGTTGAGAGGCGGGACCAAAGAGCCAAAGCTCAACCCCCGCAAGCACAAATAGGTGAGTACACACACACACACACACACACACACACACACACACACACACGCATACACATACACACACACTCATAGGTACACATGTGCCTATGGTACATGGTACACATGGATAATCACCCATACCAGGTCATATCGTGTATACAGTGTATCGTAACCCTGCTTGCACTCCTCTTGACATGCCAGAAAGCATACTGAGGAAACTACTCCAAGCCTGCACTAAAACGGCACCCTTCGTGAGCCTGGATGGGCACATGTATAAGCAAGTAGCTGGGGTCGCCATGGGTTCTCCCCTAGGTGTCCTGTTTGCGAACATCTACATGGGCACCATCGAACAGAGGGTCTTAGTTGACATGGGCTGGAAACCCGCCATATACTGCAGGTATGTTGACGACATTTTTACACAGGTACCTGATGTCAGAGATCTGCAGCAGCTGAAGGAGGCATTTGAGCAGAATTCTGTGTTGAGTTTCACGTACGAGATGGAGAACAATGGGAAGCTGCCCTTTCTGGATGTAACTGTCATGGAAAGGAGCGGAGGCTTCCATACTGCAGTCTACACCAAAGAAACAAACATAGGAACGTGCCTCAATGTCAATAGTGACTGCCCAGACAGGTACAAGAGGAGTGTTGTCAATGCTTACGTCGACCATGCTATAAGCCATAGCTCAGGATGGAAAGAAGTCGATGAAGAACTCTGTAGGGTAAGGCAAGTCCTAGTCAACAACGGCTTCTCTAACGGTTTCGTTGAAGACATCATAAAATGAAAAGTTAAAACGCCATGCAACTTCTGAAGAGTCAACAACACAACACTTGTACCCCCAATTAGACTATTTTACAGGAACTTCTTTTCGGCGGCTCATAAAACGGAGGAAAGGGTCCTGAAAGATATTGTTCATAGGAACGTCATCCTTACAGACAAAAATCAGAATATACAATTGATAATTTATTATAAAACCAAAAAAACGGCCAATCTACTCATAAAAAAATCGCCTGACACCAAGCAGAACGCTTTGAAGGAGACCAACGTCGTCTATGCCTTTAAATGCCCACTTGGGGACTGTAAGCTCCAAAGAACTCAGTATATAGGCAAGAAAACAACATCTGTTTCTAGGCGACTAACAATGCATAAGCAACAGGGAGCCATCAAGGAACACATAATCGCTTCTCACAACCAGATCATCACCAGAGAAATCTTAATAAAGAACACAGAAATCATCGATAGGCACGGCGATAGCAGGCGGCTTGACATCAGCGAGGCACTACACATCAAAAAGTCAACACCAGCAATCAACAGCCAATTAATGCACAACTATATTCTACCTACTTCAAGTCCCCGAACCAATATGGAAGGAGCAAGAGGAAGTATGGGCCAATAGACCTTCTGCAGTTACTTCCATTCATATGTTCACTTATTCAATTTATACCCATTGTTCCGTGTTCTGTCTTGTGTTTGTCACCTCACCCAAAACTTTTGTACCATATCACCTCATCCAATAAAGTATAAATACAAAGAATTTGTGTGTAAATTAAGTCTTTGAAAATGTAATACGAATTACGAAACGCGTTCAGGCATCAGACAATTACAAAATTAATTTGTAATTATTAATGGAGAATTGTTATTTATATTACCACCGACAGTGAAGAAAAACATAAGAAATATTCAGAAGATTCGTGTTAGAATTATTAATCTTACCTTTTCGGTCATATATATATATATATATATATATATATATATATATATATATATATATAGATATATAATCACTAAGAACTCTTTTGACCCGGCCAGGATTCGAACCCATGCTGTCCAGGATCACCCCTAAACGTACACAGTACCGTGACCACCGCACCAATGATCGTCTAGACGATTATTGATCATTGGTGCGGTGGTCACGATACTGTGTACATTTAGGGGTGATCCTGGATGGCATGGGTTTGAATTCTGGCCGGGTTAAAAGAGTTCTTAGTGATACATGGCTTGCGCATTCATGCAGCTTTCTCACACACACACACACACACACACACACACACACACACACACACACACATACACACACACACACACACACACACACACACACACACACACACACACACACACACACACACACACATATATATATATATATATATATATATATATATATTATATATATATATGTCGTACCTAATAGCCAGAACGCACTTCTCAGCCTACTATTCAAGGCCCAATTTGCCTAATAAGCCAAGTTTTCATGAATTAATGTTTTTTCGTCTACCTAACCTACCTAACCTAACCTAACCTAGCTTTTTTTGGCTACCTAACCTAACCTTACTTATAAATATAGGTTAGGTTAGGTTAGGTAGGGTTGGTTAGGTTCGGTCATATATCTACGTTAATTTTAACTCCAATAAAAAAAAATTGACCTCATACATAGAGAAAAGGGTTGCTTTATCATTTCATAAGAAAAAAATTATAGTAAATATATTAATTCATGAAAACTTGGCTTATTAGGCAAATCGGGCCTTGAATAGTAGGCTGAGAAGTGAGTTCTGGCTACTAGGTACGACATATATATATATATATATATATATATATATATATATATATATATATATATATATATATATATAATGTATATATAACTGAAAACTCACACCCCAGAAGTGACTCGAACCCATACTCCCAGAAGCAACGCAACTGGTATGTACAAGACGCCTTAATCCACTTGACCATCACGACCGGACATAATGAGGTGATAGCCGAGGCTATATGAACCACCCCACCGCCGGCACTCGGATAGTTATCTTGGGCATAGCATTTTACCAAATCACCTCATTCTTTGGGGCACACGTGAGGAACACAAATGCGAACAAGCCTGAATGGTCCCCAGGACATATGCAACTGAAAACTTGTTCGCATATGTATATATATATATATATATATATATATATATATATATATATATATATATATATATATATATATATATATATATACGAGAAATGTAGGTGTTAAGGCAGTCTTCTCTATGGCTGGTGTAAATGCAAATCACATTAAAAAAAAAGAGAAACAAAATGTTGACTGTTTGGCGGTTGTCTCCTGTGGTAAAGTGAAAGGGAAAAACACGCAAAACAAATCTTATAAATAATTAACTTTATACAAATATAAACAAAATAAAGATAATCCCTTGGCTATGTACAGTGCAGATCAAAATATATACAAAGACAAAACACAATATAAAATAAAATAATGATTACTTTACTCTACAATAAGCAAGACAAAAATTAGTTAAAGGTGCTGAGAACAGTGGGCTGGCTGAAACCTCTACTAATATACAGGACGTAGGCTTAGATAGAAGCGTCAGCTCGAGAGCACAAGAATATTCTGAGGCCAACTGCTCATGCGAGATTAAATATAGATGATGCAGATAGCGCTGAAGTCGCGTGAAGTCGCTGATTCACTAATGGGGAGAGTGTTGGTTTGAAGTGGTCGTTTGGTGATCGACGAGGTGGTGCGCCGACAGTGAGGGAGGGGGGTGAGGAGAATGAGAGTAGGTAGTGTACCCCCTGTAGAGATGTCTGTTATTCCACTTATATGCTATTCTTGAATGTGGTATCATGGTGTTGCAGAAGTATAGAAGTAACGCGATGTAGGAAGGAGCAGGCTAAATCTCTCTTGAAAGAGATTACTGTCACAGCTCTCCCCCGAAGGCTTCTCTTATGGGTTAAGTTACTTCATTAGACGGTAGAGTGGTAGGAGTAGCTGCCTCTACCTTGTAGACTCCGGAGAGGATGTCTGCTATGATGTTATCCGAGCCCTTAATGAAGAATATCTCCTGGTTAAAGTTCTGTAGGTACAGAGCCCAGCGTAGAAGACATTGATTGCTGAATTGGACTTGTTGCAGAAATCGTAAGGGATTGTGGTCTGAATAGATGGTAATGAACCGATTACCTTGTAGGTAAGGTTCGAAATGTTGAAGGTTCAGGACGATGGAGAGGAGTTCTTTTTCTATGGTGCTATAGTTCCTCTGATGAGTCTTCAATTTGTAGCTGAGAGGAAGAACCTCTTCGCCACGCTGTTGCATTAGAACGCCCCCGATGCCGGTGCCACTTGCGTCGACATTGATGATGAAGGGCTTCGTAATATCTGGAGAGGCGAGAATGGGATTAGAACATAGCAGAGACTTTAGTTGTTCAAAGGCAACGGTCTGTTGAATGGTCCAATGATACCGTTGCTTGGGGTTGGTCAGATTAATCAGTGGTGTCGCTACCGTACTAAAACTTTTTACAAACCTACGATAGTAAGATGCAAGGCCAAGAAAGCGCAGGAGCTGCTTCCTGGTTGTAGGTTGAGGGTAATGCTGAATGGCTTGAGTATGAATGGCTAAAGGAGCTAGGCTGCCATTTCCTATCACATGACCAAGATAACGCACATTACCTTTAGTAAAGGTGGACTTGCCCAAGTTGATGGTAAGGCCAGCTGTCAGGAGCTTGGAGAACAATCGTTGCAGCTGGAGCAGATGTTCGTTCCAGGTGTCAGTTGCCACAACGATGTCATCCAAGTAGGCGTAGGTGTGATCTAGGCCATGGATGACGCAGTTGACAGCTCGCTGGAAGGTGGCTGGGGCATTACACAGTCCAAAAGGAAGGCGTTCATATCTGCACAGGCCAAAAGGAGTGGTGAAGGCAGATATTTCCTTACTCCGCTCTGTGAGACTAATCTGATAGTAGCCCTTTAACAAGTCATTCTGGGAGAGATAAGTAGCATTACCTACGGCGTCAAGGATATCATCTATACGAGGTAAAGGGTAAGCATCCTTGATGGTCACGAGGTTCAGTTTCCTATAGTCTGTACATAATCTTACTTTACCGTGAGGTTTCGGCACCAAGATGCAGGGTGAGGCCCAAGGGGACTCACAAGGGGTGGCCAGCCCATGATTCAGAAGGTACTGTACCTCAGCATGCATAACTTCCTTTTTGTACGGGCTGATGCGGTAGAAGGGTTGACGAATCGGCCGGGTATTAGGAAAGTAGCTGGATGTCGTATTGAACCACATTACATTCCTGGGGATCATCACTGAACAACTTCTGATGTTCTTGGAAGACTGATGAGAGGAGCACTGTTACAGTCCTGCAAATATTTAGGAAGATCTGTGAGAATTTCCGAGTTGGAAGGTACTAACTCAGAGTTAGTACTTCCAGGAGGAGAAGCAGGGAAGGTCTCACTGTGGAGGTATGGATCTTGAAAGGTGGAGAGAGATACTAATACAGTGGGGGGTGTACCTTTATACTTCTTCAAAAGATTGACCTGGCACAACTGTGTCCTCCGCCGCCTATCTGGAGTCTCAAGAACATAGTTATGGTTGTTTCTGCACTCCTTGATGCGGTAAGGTCCTGAAAACTTATTTTGCAATGGAGAACCAGGGATCGGAAAATATGCTAAAACGAAGTCTCCTGCTTTAAATTTCCTGATTTTACTATGTTTGTCAAAATGAGTTTTAATTCTATCTTGAGCTTTTAATAAATTATCAATGGCAAATTTATGTACTCTCTGGAAGGTGCTTTCAGTTTTGAAGAAACTGGGGCACATTCTGAGGGTCACTGAAGGTGGCATTACATAGAGAGTCTTTAAAAGCTTTGAGAGGAGTACGGCACTTACGTCCGTAGAGCATCTCATAAGGAGATACTCCTAGAGACTCATTTGGGAGACTTCTGAAAATACACATGATGATGTTAAGTTGTTTATCCCAGTCTTTCATGGTTTCATTTCAAAATTTCTTAAGGAGTGATTTTATAGTTTGGTGACTACGTTCAAGAGAACCCTGTGAAGCAGGATGATAGGGGCTGGACAATACCTGAGTAATGTTGAATTCTTCCAGTGTCTTCTTGAAGAGATCACTGGTGAAGTTGGTGCCGCAGTCACTTTGAATCTCCCGAGGAAAACCATATTGTGTAAAGATCTTCAACAGTTGCTTCACCACCGTAGCAGCCGTAATGTTCTTTACAGGGACTGCTATGGGGAATCTGGTATTTGGACACAGGATGGTTAGTATATAAACGTTGCCAGAACTGGTCCGGGGTAAAGGACCAACACAGTCTATGATGAGTCTGCGAAAGGGTTCCGAAGGCACCGGGATAGGAATCAAAGGAGCCTTGGGAAGAGATGTTGGGTTTTCCTGCCATCTGACATGTATGACACTGTTGTACATAAGTTTTTACATCCTGAATCATACCTGGCCAGTAATAGTCTTGTCTGATGGCGTGATAGGTTTTATTAAAACCATAGTGAGAAAGCGTTCCCTGGGCCAGGCGTAGAATATCGGGCTGGTGAGAACTACTAGTTGATCGACATTAGCCCAATCGTCATCCTCCGTTAGTTTACTGGGTCGGTACCTGCTGTAGAGCAATTGGTTCTCTATAAAGAACCCAGGAATACTATCAGATTGAGTCTCGGCTTGGAAGAATAATGGTGTTAATGAGGGATCCTCCCTCTGCAACTTACGGAACTCCAGCATAGTGAGATTCGGTGGCAGATTCTGATGGACAAGGGGCAAACACCAGCAAATTTGAATACATTTACTGGACAAGGCACATGGACAATACATATACATTCGTTTTGGACGTTGTCAGATTTTCCTTGGCCAAATCTCTGGTCCTAGAGAGTCACTCTCTAAAAGTCTTTTCATATTGTCCCACATCCACCTTCTGCCTATCTTCGGTGAGCTGTTCCTTCAGTGTACCCATTGGGCTCCTCACTGAGTGTCCGTACACCAAATGAAATGGGGTGAATCCCAGTGGTTCCACTACCGCATCCCTGATGGCAAACAACACGGATGGTAATGCCACGTCTCACTTACTCCCTTCTTCAGCGCAGTATACCGTCAACAAGCTCTTTAGCGTTCCATGGAAATGCTCCAACGCTCCCTGCGACTAAGGGTGATGCGGTGACGAGCGCACTTGCTCTACACTCCATCCTTTCACAGTTTCCTTAAACAACTTCTACTGGAAGACGCTCCACTGGTCCGTCTGGACTACCTTGGGCATACCTACTGTGGGATATTTGGGGCTTGATTCTGATTATTTAATTATTAATGTAGTATATTAAATTACGAAGGACCACCCGCTTTTAAAGTAAAGAGGGAACTGAGAATTTCTGATCATTAGATCATTCCTAGATGAAACCAGTGACTATGGATTAAACTAGAAAGCATGATCATAATAATAATTAATGGGCTGTATTATTAAATGAAACAAACCTCAAACACCTACATTGGGGGGTTATTACTGGAGGTAAGTACGTCCAGGAATTAGTGTGGTTCGTTCACTAATTCAATTAATAATAATCTAATCCTATAAGATAATGTTGAAACTAATCTCATTAGCATAGAGAGGAATATAAAATATGAGCATAATAATGAATTACAGTAAATCACACATTAATCTCAAAACATTCTGCATAAATATATATTGCAACAGAATAGTAAAAGGAAATAAATCTTAGCTTGATGAAGATTCCTTTAGTAAGCCATAGAAGTCCTCTTATTCTCCAGACTCGGTACACTAACGAGTGGAACGGGCTAACATGGAGGAAGGCAGCATGAGGAATTCTTCTCTCGTGCTGCAAGATAAATAATTTCCAATAGCAACTGATTTAACTACTCAATTTATATTCAAAATATTAAGATTTTACAGGTGATAAATTTTAATCACCTGTTATTAGGTGTTATCGCGCTTCTTAACGAACAATCACCCTGCTATCATCAATCTTCTACCTGATGCATCAAATAAAAGAATACTTAGCTGTGGGCACTGTATAAGTATTAAGATTGCCGTATTTCGCATCCCAGGCTCCGGTGAACCTATCCTGGATAGTGATGCGCTTCAGCTGGCTGATCACGTGTCGTCAGGAACCAAGTCAAAGGGCTCCTTATTTAACACCAGCACTAGTTGAAGATATTATCTGCAAGGTTATTCACGCCTCACAGTGGCGACTTTCATCTGAGGATGGATAACACCTGCCCTATTTGCTGGGCAATGGCGTCTTCTTATGAGTACGGTAAGCGCAGGTCTGCTTCCTTTGGCTCCGCACGTGTCCGCGTACTGAGGAGGATGGCGTCCCTCAACCCACGCCGAGTCGGCGTTCATAAAACAAATTATTGTCTCGAACATTAATATTTCTCGCATTTGCGCTTGAAACGTTAAAGACTGGACGGGTTTATTATTTAGAGGAACAAAATATTATTATTTACCAATTTAAGAATAGTAAATATATAAGGGAGAGGAATTAATGTCTCCCCATGGCATTCATTGATGACGTTAACTCTATCGCGAGGTAGACGCTATGATTTTAACGCTCTATTCGGCCTTTAGTTAGAGAACAATTCGTCTGCAATCGGTTGTCATACAGAATGCTTTAATTATGGAGAATCGTATTTAATTCTCACACAAATTGGATATAATGTGTTTACTGTAAGGAAATCTGACGCAATACTGGCGTCAGGTGACGTGAGAATTCTAGCCTACTGCACAGATGAATTATTAGTACATGAGAATTCTACGTGTTGTTAGTTTTACTTACTACAATATTTAGTATGGTTAGTAATAAGTAATGAGAATACAACAATGTTGTATTCGGTGTTGGAAATATCCAACATAACTCCGGGGGGGTGGGGTTCTAGGGTCGTAGTGTACTGTGTTGTACTGACCTATCCCGAAGTGATATTAAGATTAATACATTAGTATGTTAATATGTTAGTATGTTAGTACACACATAACGAACGTCCCGGATTTATGAAGGACTTACAAGAATTGGAGTCTTGCTATTTACATGTCAACTGAAACATGTTGTTTGTAGCCTACACAATATTTATAGAATTCAACTCTCCCAATTTAAACTAACAGAATCTACGGTGATGCGATATCCTGGGTCATAGTGACGTGTAATGTTTCGTTACGTGATATCACATCGTAGCATCATCACAGTTTTCTCAGTGGGAAGTGAAGGAAATTACTCTTGTTCAGAGTCATAATAGGCTTGTAGTTTCCCTTAGTGGAAACATGTATTAAATATTGATACATTAAATGATTAAGTTATCGGTAATCAGGAACACTCTAAAGCTCACAATAAACTCAACAACTAGGGTCGCAGTGACCTGTAATGGTGTATTACGTAGTTGCTGAATCGTAGGTAAACTCAGAATAAGTTCCTAAGAACTGATAACACTATTGTATGATTATACAGTAAAGTGTTATTAGTCATTTAAGGTCAAGGGGACTATGACACTACAGTAAAGTCACTGTCTAGGGTCGCTGTGACTTGTAACTATTGAGTTACTAGACAATAACATCACGCAGCGTCATGATCACCTCAAATTCAAATGAGGAAATTAAATTTAATGTGCACTGCCGTGCAGTAGTCATGCTGACTGATGGTACAACTAATTTGCTAACTAGCTAAAATAGAAAAGTAGAGAACTGAAAAGTTTATTCATTAAAATCAAGGAAAATTCTGAGTCGACAGTGAGATTAGTAGCCTAGTCATTCTGACTTATGAGCTAATTGAATGGCAGCTCATAGGCTTGACACTGTAAACTTGTTAATACGAAATCACCTTTACATGAATTTGAGTTTATTAAATCAGTCTCTATAAGTATAGTCAACTGTAATTAATGGTGAGTACAGATTAGACTACTACTCAGTTGACACTACTAAAGTCCCTATACCTACCTAAATAAATGGTTTGAAGTTCTAACCTACCTAAGTACGGGACTAAGCTAATTGTGAACAAAAATGTACTCAAATTAACATTGTGAGCAGTATTGAGCTCATTAACAGATCGAGCTATATTGAACTTGTGAATATGGTGAGCTGTATTGAGCTCGTTAGCAGTGCTAACAGGGTGAGTTGCAGTGAACTCATCAACAATGTTGACAGGGTGAGCTACAGTGAGCTCGTTAGCAGTGCTAACAGGGTGTGTTGCAGTGAACTCGTCAACAGTGTTGACAGGGTGAGCTACAGTGAGCTCGTTAGCAGTGCTAACAGGGTGAGTTGCAGTGAACTCGTCAACAGTGTTGACAAGGTGAGCTACATTGAGCTCGTTAACAGTTAACAGAGTGAGTTCCGTGAACTCGAATTAACGAGGTGGAGTTTTGTCATTCAATTGTCATGGCGAGCAATATTAAGCTCGTACGCATGGTGAACAAGCACTCATATTATTACGTTAATTCTAAGGTGAGCTATGTTAAGCTCATGAAGCATGTTAATTAACAATGCTAATGTTTAACGATAATGCATTAAACATATTAGTTCTCTGAAAATTCACTTACATGTTAGTAAGTTTGCAAGTTTGTTCGTGCTGCGCTCCTACACTAAATAAGCAGAAACGAAAGAAAAACAACTCAAACAATTAATGCAAGTATTTATCACTAACTCTTAGTGCAGAAAACATGGTATTAAGAAGGTTTTCTTGGCAAACCTTCAAGCGCAAGTATAGTGGACCAGTGGTCCTAGTGAATTTATAATTACTAAATTCAGGAAATGCCAGTGGCACTGAGTGCTAGATTCTCTAGCCTAACATTATTAATTCCTAGGGAGTACTAGATTCTCTAGCCTAACATTACAATTTAACTAAGAAGACTGAGTGTGGTCAATTACTACTTGTCGAGAATAATTCTAGGTCTGCAGTGAATTCAATGGTTTGGTCGCTGTGACTTGTACTTGTTTGAGTACGGACCATTGGTTTTCACTGAGAGCTATGAAACATCTCAGCGAGTATCAACTGCTACTACATTCAATCTGAGTTTATTACTCAGCTGTGTTTCTCCCTTTAGCTTGCTGCTGGAGAATTGATTTACTGCTGACTAATTTATTATTGTTGGCAGGTTTAGGCTTGTTCACATTCAGAACTTTACCAGTAAGTAAGTAGCCTCCTGCAGATTGGAGCATATTCATTCCCAATCGTTTAACGTGTCCAGTTATGAACTGGAAATAGTAGTCGGCTCCTACTAGTACATCTACATTGTTAAGGCGGTCAGACATTAATTTGTTGTCAGCCAAATTAATTTCACGTTCCTGCAGGAAGTGGGCTGTGTACCCCAGACCTTTAATGTTTAAGTCTAAAGGTATTTGATCTACAACAATGGCTTGGACAGCCTTGGCTTGACTACCTAGTCGTACAAGCGGTTGAACTACTGTGTATTCATGGGTTCCTCGATTTATCATGAACCCTGACAAGTTTAATTTCACCTGTCCTATTGGTTGTAAATTAAGTGCCTCTGCTGCCCTTTGAGTAATGAAAGTTCTCTGGGAACCTTGGTCAAATAGTCCACGTATGGTGATCTTGGCTCCTCTGTTCTTCACTTGAAGTTGGGCAGTAGGCAAAGCAGCATCCACTTGAGATGCTTGTGAAGTTACGCTGTACACATCTCGCACCTTGCAGCACTGTACTGGTGTAGATTCTCTACGTCCTATTCTAGGGTTGACATAATTAGTCCTAACTAATTTGCACAGTGCAGCATGATGCTTACCCCTTCTACACCTATTGCAGGTGTTCAGTGGGGTGTCACAGCTGTTAACATTATGTGGTTTGAGACACCTAGTACATTTGTGTAACTGTTTGAGTCGTCGGACTCTTGTGTCTCTATTAGGATAATTAGTACATTTGTACAGAGAATGTTTTTGATGGCAAAACAAGCACATTCCCCATCCTACAGATCGTTTAGGGGTTACCGGTTTAGGTAAAACAGTATTTGCAGGTTGTGATGGTTTTGCTGCTTGCATTTGCTTGTTATTTATTCTCTTGTGAGTACTTGGTGTACTCTGGGGAACCATTAACAGGTTCTTGGGAGTGCTCTTTGGACTATTAGGTCTCTTAGGAGCACCTGTGGGACTCTTAGGCCTCACTGATGAATCAGTATTTGACTGATTGTTGTTACATTGAGTATTAGCACCTTGGTTACCTAGTGACAGTGTCACTTTAGGAGTTTCAGGTAAGGAAACTGATGTAGGTACAGTTTTGGTGCATTCAGATTTAGCATTAATTGCTTGGTCTGCTGTATGATTGCTCATATTACGCAAACCTGTAAATATATCCTGCATTGACAGGGTATTACCATTCTGGCATACATATAGTTTATTAAGTGTGTCACCAGACAATTTTCTCTGGGTGATAATTTTAGTCATCCACTCAGTAGTTGGGTGATCCACCTCTTTACTGAAAGAATTTATCAGTGACTCAAGCTGAAAACTAAAGTCTTGTAAAGAGTCAACTGATTGCTCTGGTGAAGATAAATTTAATAATTGGTGCACAAGGTTTATAATAGTCTTCTCATTGTCAGCACTTACTTTAGAAGGCTGTTGGGAGCAATTGTGACCATTACTTGTGTTGCTTAAGGCTTCTTGTGTAGCCTCAGCTTTGATTACAGCTTCGGCTGCTGCTGCAGCATTAGCTTTATCATTTTCTGGTTCAGATTCACTGATCATTGCAGCTTCACTTGTTTCATCTGCAGCTTCACTTGTTTCTCTGGGTTCTGGTGATAAGCTAGTTAATTCAGTAGCCTTATGTATTGAACTTATAGAATCCAGGGAACATTGAGAAGAGTGGTCTGAAATTTGATCAGACTCTGTAAACAAATCATCACATGAAGCTGTATTAGATGAGAGGTTAGAAAATGAACGTTGAACTTCAGTTGCTGATCTTGTATAGTGATCAGCATTGATTAGAGGATTCTCCTCGTCTTGATGTAGCTCAAGTATTTCATCTGAGCTGAGTGTTAACCTGGATACAGGTCTATTAATGAACTGATCTATCCACTCGGGAATATCTAGTCTCGCAAGCACTTTATCATATTGGTCTAACCTGGTTTGAATGATACATTCATAGTCATCAAGCTCAGATTCCGTTAGACATAAGTCGTCTGAGACAGTATGACCGGCCTGGAGTAAATTCCTGTGGGACTCGATTACAGTCTTGATATAGTCATATCTTTTGTTAGCGTACTTTATGTAACTTGCTATTCTGTAGACGTAATCTGGGTCGGTTTCTACACAGTTGTCACATTTGATAAACTGTTTTCCTAGCTGGAGTTGAAGAGCTATCAAGAATCTTGCATTCCTTTCTAAAGGATTCATTCTTGCGGTAAATTGAGCCTGATAGAGCTTATGTAGCTAGTGGTATAGCTATAGTCTGCTCCTTGATGTAGAGCAGGTATAATTATTGACAGCCTGATAGGGCTTAGTGTAGCTAGTGGTATAGCTATAGTGTCTGTTCCTTGATGCAGAGCAGGTATAATTATTGACAGCCTGATAGGGCTTGTGTAGCTAGTGGTATAGCTATAGTGTCTGCTCCTTGATGCAGAGCAGGTATAATTATTGACAGCCTAATATGGCTTGTGTAGCTAGTGGTATAGCTATAGGTGTCTGCTCCTTGATGTAGAGCAGGTATAAGTATTGACAGCCTGATATTTCTTGAGGCTGGTTGTAATTTACCTCATTTAGAGGTTAGCTACCTACCTAATAATAAGTAACTAAGATTTGAGTGGTACCTTGGTCTCACTACAGGTGTTCCTCAGCTTAGCTCTTCTAAATCAGCCTCGGATGGGTAGTGGACTTACAATAACACTCAAAGACATACATAGAAATATGCAATAAAAATAATTACACAATAAATGGTTAATCCCACCCTTGATAGGGTCAGCACAAAATAATAATATATGTGTCACTAACTAGCTCAAGCCTAGTCGTCAGAATTTCTACTTGAGAAACTACAACTTATATTTAGTCGGTGCTTGTGCCAAATTCAACACAATCACAGACTAAATTGCTACCTAATAAGGTTGGCAAAGATTATATTATGGTGCAGTAATGTGCAAATAATTGTGCTGTGTTTTTGGTTTTTTTGTATTTTATATAATATACACTTGTGTAATTATGTGTATAAGAAATTAAATGAACACAAAAGAATTAATTGTGTTTGGCAAGTATTCTACTGCCGTAAATATTACTTAACTCCTGAATGTACTCCTAATTGTGGAATAAAATGTTATCAGGGTTAGTAATGATTAACTAGTATGAGATCAGTAATTTATATGAGTATACTGGATCCCTAAATGTTAATGATCCACTGACTTGAGTGAATCAGTAATTATAACATGGATTCAGGCTATAATGGGCAGTCTGCTGACAGCCATATATTGAAGCATTGGTATAGCCTAAATGGTTAACACTTAATTGGTGTTAGTGATTAATATAAGGTTATGAGCTGTTGCTCTTGGTGACCTAAAGATTCTACTTCAGTATGAAGTGTAGGTCTAAATGTTGTGGGTAATTGGCTATGACCCACTAAAGCTATGTATAAGGTAGCTGTTAGTGTGGTCTAGGCTAACTGATGTGTTACACTGTTAGTTGACACAATTAATTAAATAGTTAGTCTAGCTTCTATCACACAAGGATTAGTTATTAATGATTAATATTTTAATTATAGATTTAATGCATATCCGGTTCGATAAGGACCATAATGTGGGATATTTGGGGCTTGATTCTGATTATTTAATTATTAATGTAGTAAATTAAATTACGAAGGACCACCCGCTTTTAAAGTAAAGAGGGAAACTGAGAATTTCTGATCATTAGATAATTCCTAGATGAAACCAGTGACTATGGATTAAACTAGAAAGCATGATCATAATAATAATTAATGGGCTGTATTATTAAATGAAACAAACCTCAAACACCTACATTGGGGGGTTATTACTGGAGGTAAGTACGTCCAGGAATTAGTGTGGTTCGTTCACTAATTCAATTAATAATAATCTAATCCTATAAGATAATGTTGAAACTAATCTCATTAGCATAGAGAGGAATATAAAATATGAGCATAATAATGAATTACAGTAAATCACACATTAATCTCAAAGCATTCTGCATAAATATATATTGCAACAGAATAGTAAAAGGAAATAAATCTTAGCTTGATGAAGATTCCTTTAGTAAGCCATAGAAGTCCTCTTATTCTCCAGACTCGGTACACTAACGAGTGGAACGGGCTAACATGGAGGAAGGCAGCATGAGGAATTCTTCTCTCGTGCTGCAAGATAAATAATTTCCAATAGCAACTGATTTAACTACTCAATTTATATTCAAAATATTAAGATTTTACAGGTGATAAATTTTAATCACCTGTTATTAGGTGTTATCGCGCTTCTTAACGAACAATCACCCTGCTATCATCAATCTTCTACCTGATGCATCAAATAAAAGAATACTTAGCTGTGGGCACTGTATAAGTATTAAGATTGCCGTATTTCGCATCCCAGGCTCCGGTGAACCTATCCTGGATAGTGATGCGCTTCAGCTGGCTGATCACGTGTCGTCAGGAACCAAGTCAAAGGGCTCCTTATTTAACACCAGCACTAGTTGAAGATATTATCTGCAAGGTTATTCACTGCCTCACAGTGGCGACTTTCATCTGAGGATGGATAACACCTGCCCTATTTGCTGGGCAATGGCGTCTTCTTATGAGTACGGTAAGCGCAGGTCTGCTTCCTTTGGCTCCGCACGTGTCCGCGTACTGAGGAGGATGGCGTCCCTCAACCCACGCCGAGTCGGCGTTCATAAAACAAATTATTGTCTCGAACATTAATATTTCTCGCATTTGCGCTTGAAACGTTAAAGACTGGACGGGTTTATTATTTAGAGGAACAAAATATTATTATTTACCAATTTAAGAATAGTAAATATATAAGGGAGAGGAATTAATGTCTCCCCATGGCATTCATTGATGACGTTAACTCTATCGCGAGGTAGACGCTATGATTTTAACGCTCTATTCGGCCTTTAGTTAGAGAACAATTCGTCTGCAATCGGTTGTCATACAGAATGCTTTAATTATGGAGAATCGTATTTAATTCTCACACAAATTGGATATAATGTGTTTACTGTAAGGAAATCTGACGCAATACTGGCGTCAGGTGACGTGAGAATTCTAGCCTACTGCACAGATGAATTATTAGTACATGAGAATTCTACGTGTTGTTAGTTTTACTTACTACAATATTTAGTATGGTTAGTAATAAGTAATGAGAATACAACAATGTTGTATTCGGTGTTGGAAATATCCAACACCTACCCACGCAATGTAGTTCTGTAGTCTATTCAGAACGGCTCGTGACGTCACTCTTCTCAGGGGGATCGCTTCGGGGAAACGGGTGGCTGTGCACATTATGGTCAGTAAATACTCGTAGCCTTTTCTGGTTCTTGGCAACGGACCTACACAGTCTATCAAGACTCTCTCAAAAGGTTCACTAAACGCCGGTATGGGCTTTAAAGGTGCCTTCGGTATAGCTGGAGCCGGCTTACCTGCACATTGGCATGCCTAACATGTCCTACAATACCTCTTTACATCCTTCCACACGTTCGGCCAATAGAAGTGCTCCTGCACCTTATTTAAGGTCTTCTTACCCCCTAAGTGCCCTGCTATATCTACGGAGTGGGCTAGTTCTAGCACTGCCATCCTGAACTCCTTTGGCACTAACACTTGGTGCTTCTCTAACCATACCTTATCTGCGCCGGCTTTGTCGGGTCGCCACTTCCTCATTAGTACGTCATTGTCTAAGTTGTAATACATGGGGGACTTCGGACATCAGTTTCCCCCTTTCGCCTCCCTGATTAGATCTATACACCCCTCTTTCTGTCCCCTAATCAGGTCCGCTCAGTTCACGCTGAACCGTTCAGGTAGGGTCATCTTCATTTCCTGTCTCCTCAAATCTTCCTTTTTCTGAGCTGAACCTTCACCGAACAACCCAGACATGTCCACGTTGACCTCCCTTGGTGGAGTCGACACTGCTACATCATCTCCAGTGTCATCCTCGGCGGCTACATCCGACTCTGTCACTACTCAGGCCGGATATACAAAGACCTGACTGTCCTCTGCTTCATCTTCGAGGATGCTGACTAGGACAAGTACCGCAGACATTCTGGTACTCCTCCGGCACAGCTTTTACTATCAGCTCTGGCAACACCTTGGACCCACACAAGTCATTCCCCAGGATCACTTGGACTTAAGGAACAGGTATGTTGGGGCACACTCCCAACATCACCTCCGCCGACAAATAATCTAACTTCAACTGGACAGCACACATGGGCATGTCACTCTTAGACAACAACCCATGAACCTTTATCCTCCTACTGCCAGCTAACAGTTGATTGTTTCCGATTAGACCTCTCAGAATCAAACTCTGATTGGCTCTAGTATCTCTGAGGATACTAACCTCTACCTCAGGCTGACCCTCTATACCGACCCATCCTTTGCTAATGAACGGCCTATAATGCTCATTCATCAAATCTACCTTCTGTGGCTTTTCTTGTTGTACATCGACGTACTTCTTCCGGGGGATCACACGTGGTCACGACTCTCTTGCCCTGCCGACAATGTCGCATCATGTGACCTAATCTGTTACACTTGTAGCACTTTATTTGGGAGAAATCTTTCCTATACGCCCCTGAGTGGCTCTGACTCTGCCAACTCATATTGGAGTTCCTCGGGCCAGACGTACTACTCGTACTCTGTGGAGCTTCACTGGACTCTTGTCTCCTCTGCACATTTTTATTTTTCTGCTTACCTCCAGCAGGCAGACTCGGCAATTTTCCTTCCTGGGGCTTAAAATTTGCTGATTTGCTTGTCTGTCCCCCAAAACTTCTTCCTCCCTAGACTGCACTGGGTCTGCTGTTGCTGCAGTCTCACCTCATTCTTCACTCTGTTTTCCCTTAAATCTCTTGTATGCTTCCGTAATCATATCCGCCCTATCTGCAGCATGTCTCAACTCCTTTATCCCTGCTTCTTGGATCTTGAACTCTATCTCGGGATGCATCATTTCTAAGAACTTTTCCATGACCATCAATTGCTTCAGGTCAGTGTAAGATCCTACTCCGTCAGCTTCAATCCATTTCTGATATCGTCTTTCCAGATCCCTTGCTGTCTCGGCAAACGTACATGCTCCAACTTTCATCATCTCTCTGAAGCGGTTCCTATAAGCTTCTGAGGTCAACTGAAATGAGCGCAATATGCTGTTCTTCACTGTGGCATAATCATGGCACTCTTCCAGTGACAATTGGGTGTATGCCTCTCTGGCAGCACCGGTCAATCTTAACTGGACCAGCTGGGCCCATTCCTCCTGTGGTCACTCTTTAATACTGGCTACTTTTTCAAAATGCTCGAAGAAGCTCTTTGCCTCTTCAGGCACAAACAAGGGAATGTCCTTTTCCCTAACCCTATTATTTGGTGGACTTCTGATGTTCATACTTCTTCCAGACATTCTCGTTGTCGAGTCACCGGACTGCACTCTCCTGGGTGCCCTCATTGGCCCACAAGCAATCGAAGAGGTCCTGGATGCAAAAATCACTGATCTAAAGAGAATGATGGACAGGATTGACAAGATTGATGCCCATGATGCTCTCTTTCTCCTCACAAGATGCCTATCTCTCCCTAAGTTGACCTACTTTCTGAGATGTTCTCCATCCTACAGCAGCCCTAAGTTTAATGTATTTAACACCCTTCTGAGGTCCATGCTGGTGAAAGTCCTGAACCTCCCATTGGACGATTCTCAGTGGGAGCAAGCAACCCTTCCTGTAAAACTTGGCGGCCTTGGTGTCCGCACAGCCTCCAAAATTGCTCTACCAGCCTTCCTTTCCTCTTATGCATCGCACGACCTCGTCAGAGATATCTTACGTGCAACCCTGAGAGATTCTGCAGGAATACACGATCCTGCTTTCACTGAATGTTCAAACCAGTGGGATGCTCTTGCAGCCCCAGCAACCATTATAGAGCCAACAAAAAAATACAAACAGTCCGGCCGGGACCACCCACTAGTGGAAAAAGTAGCTGATACCATGCTCAGCGCCGCAACATCAGACAAGGAGAAAGCCCGCCTCAGAGCAGTGCCGTGCCCCCTCATGCAGGAGACTTCCTCCTGGCAGTACCCATGTCAGCAATAGGCACACGCCTAGATCCAGAATCCCTTCGTGTAGCAGTGGCCCCTCCGCCTTGGTGCCCCAATTCACACTGAATACAAGTGTATTTGCAACAGGGTGGAAGCAGACCAATATGGACTGCATGAGTCGTGTTAGAATTATTAATCTTACTTTTTCGGTCATATATAACAACATATGTTTACAAGAAAGACTGCTACCAAAATATACTAATATATATGTTTATATATAAATAAAAATCTAAATGTTCGTTTGTTCAAAATCGCTAATCTCCGAAAGTTCTTCACCGATTGCTTTGAAATTTTCACACAACATTCCATTTGCATGCAGGCAAGTTTTTATATACATACTATATCGATATCACGTCTGTGACAGGAATTTTTTTTTTTTTTAAAAAAACTGTGTTTTTCATGTGAGGGAAATGTTCGAAACCTCTTTACCGATTGCTTTGAAATTTTGATACAACGTTGCATTGTAATAGGCGAGTGTTTTTATATGTCTACTATATACATGCTTCAACTGTGACAGGAAAAAACATGCTTTTTTTGAAAAACAGTGCCATCTGTAGGACGTAGGAGCAATACACGCTTTAATCTCCAAAAGTTCTTCACTGAATGCTTTCAAATTTTGACACAATATTCCATTCAAATACGTACATGTTTTTATATACCTACTATTTAGCTGACGCACCTGTGACAGGTAAAAAGATGCATTTTTTAAAACAGCGCCATCTGTTGCACATAAGACCAACACAAGCTATTCAAAATATGTTATGATTCCATTTCAATGTTCCCGATTGCATTGATAAATTGAATTTTCATATATTTTGATTTATTTTAATTTTGATTTAATTATTTTGTGTGACTTTGCGTTGGAATTGAGCTGTGTTGTTTATCATACCGTTCATTTTGTGGGTATAATTTATTTGTTTCTTTTTTCATTGTTTTTAATTTCTTTTTTTTATCAGTTCTTATTATTTTTCCGTGCAATTGGTGGTAAAATTGAGCTGTGTCGATTGATCTTTGTTTGAATTTAAATATTTTGATAGTGTTTTTTGTTTTAGTTTTGAAAACACGAAAATGGACATCCCGTTTATTTCACAGCTCCAAATGTGCAACAAACAGCTGTGAATCCACCGGCTACAGCGTTAACTGTTTTTTTCACGTAATGTCAAAATGACGTATTTGCGAAAACAATGCTATATTCGGAAGTGCCTACGTATTACACATGGAATGCCAGTAGCAAAAAATGTGAACAACGCAAACGAGGAGAGCGAGTCGACGGACAACCTGGCATATTCAAATAAACTATGATAGGTAGACTGTACACCGTGCATCCTAATCAGGATGAATGCTTCTTTCTTAGCATTCTGTTGGTAAATGTGCCTGGTCCAACGTTTTTCCAGCAATTGTGATTTGTCAACGGCATAACACATGCCACTTCCCGTAGTGCATGTCAAACTCTGAATTTATTGGAGAACGACCGGCACTGGGATGTATGCATTAATGACGCGTCCAACACGTCACATCCAAATAAAATTCGTGCATTGTTTGCAATCATATTGACCACCGGCTCTCTGTTATCTCCAACAGAGTAATGGGAGAAATATAAATTGCACATGGCTGAAGATATTATCCGTCGAATATGCAAGGCAAATTCAAATATGAACATGGATTTTACAGCAAAAATCTACAACAAAGCGTTCATAATGATTAAAGACGTGTGCTTAGAATGTCGCGAACAAATTTCTCAATCAATTGGAAATGCCATCACCGAATCGATCTACTGCTGCTTCGTTTGATGTAGAATTGCGTTGTGAACAAAATTACAACACGGGTGATCTATTGTCGTATGTTTAATCAAATATTCCTAGGCTAACGCTTGAGCGAAAAGGCATTAACAATCAAATAATTCAAACTGTCAATAACGGGCTTGGAGAAATCTTCTTAGATGCGCCAGGAGGAACTGTAAAACCTTCTTAATTATATTGATTCTGGCAGCATTTCGATCCCAAAATGGCATAACCTTAGCTCTTGCATCGTCCGGAATTGCTCTGACATTGCTAACAGGTGGAAGAACTGCTACTTCGGCTTTGAAATCGGCATTGAACATGCAATTCATTGAAACTCCCACGTACAACATTTCCAAAGCATCTGGCATGGGAAAAGTATTGCAGAAATGCAAACTTATTGTTTGGGATGAATGCACAATGCCCCACAAAAAATCGCTCGAGGCTCTTGATCGATCATTGCAAGATTTGCGTAGAAAAATCAGACCATTTGGGAACACAATAATATTGCTTGCAGTAGATTTCAGGCAAATATTACTTGTAATTCCTCGATTGACACCAGCGGAAGAAATAAATGCTTGCCTGAAATACTCTACTTTGTGGCACCACGTAAAGACATTTAAATTAACTACAAATATGCGTGTTGTTATGTTGCTACTGAAAACGATCCATCAGCTGAGATATTCTCACATCAATTTCTGGAGATAGGGAACGTAAACGTGCCGGTTGATCTGACCTCAGGACGAATTTCATTGCCTCATAAATTCTGCAATTTAATGACGTCCAAAGAAGAACTAGTTGAAAAAGTATTTCCCAATATTCAAACCAATTATAACAATCGCGACTGGCTAAGTGAACGAGCTATTCTTGTGGCCAAGAACAAAACGTCTAAGAACTTAAGAACATTCAAGCGAGGCAATCACATACAAGTTCGTCGACACTGTTGTGGAAGAAGATAAAGCAGTTAATTATCCAAATTTTTTTTAATTCACTCGATCTGCCAGGGATACCATCACACGTACGGCAATTGAAAATCGGCTTGTCAATTATCATGTTGCGAAATATCAACCAGCCAAAACTTTGCAACGCCACACGCCTTGCAGTAAAAAAATTAATCATCAACGCCGTAGAAGCAACAATCTTGACAAGACCTTTCAAAGGTGAAGATGTCCTCATTCCTCGCATTCCTATGATTCCAACAGATATGTCATTTCAATTTAAAGGATTGTAATTTCCAATTCGATTGGCGTTTGCAATCACTGTCAACAAAGCCAATCTTTAAAATTCTGCAGTTTATATCTAGACACGGATTGCTTCTCACATGGACAATTATATGTTGCGTGTTATAGAGTCGGCAAACTAGACAATCTCTATATCTCCACAGACAATGGAACAACAAAACCACAATGTATATCCACAAGCATTGTGAAATTAAACATATTAGAAACGTGCGCTTTCTCTTTTCTTTCTTAGCCATTTAACCAGACTGAGCCACAGCAACGCGTGGCGGGTACTGCTAGTATATAAATAAAAATGGAAATGTTCGTTTGTTCAAAATCGCTAATCTCCGAAAGTACTTCACCGATTGCTTTGAATTTTCGCACAACGTTCCATTCACATCCAAGCATGTTTTTATATACATTCTATATTGATGTCACGTCTGTGACGATAAAAAACATGCGTCTTCTTAAAAACTGTGTTTTTCATATGTTTTTCATGTGAGGGAAATCTTTGAAACCTCTTTACCGATTGCTTTGAAATTTTGACACAATGTTGCATTCGAATAGGCGTGTATTTTTATATATCTACTATATACATGCCTCACCTGTGACAGGAAAAAACATGCTATTTTTGAAAAACAGTGCAATCTGTTGGACGTAAGGGCAACACACGCTGTAATCTCCGAAAGTTCTTCATCAATTGCTTTGAAATTTTGACACAACGTTGCATTCGAATAGGCGCATCATTTTATATACCTACTATATAGATGTCACCCCTGTGACAGGTAAAAACATGCGTTTTTGAAAAACAGCGCCATCTGTTGCACATTATAGCAACATGAACGCTATATTAAATATATCACGAATTCCATTTGAATGTTTCTGATTGCATTGATAAATTTTATTTTCATAGATTTCGATTTCTTTTATTTCTAATGAATTATTTTGTGTGACATTGTGTTGGAATTGAGCTGTGTTGTTTACCATACCGTTCATTTCGCAAGTATAAGTATAGATGCCACACCTGTTACAGGAGAAACTATGCTTTCAATGTTTCTGATTGCATTGTTAAATCGAATTTTCTTAGATTTTGATTTTTTTCATTTTGATTTAATTATTTTGTGTGAATTGTGTTAGAATTGAGCTGTGTTGTTTTTCCAGACCAATAATTGAGTGAGAATAGTTTATTTTTATATTTTTTTCATATTTTCATTTCATTTTTTTTAACTGTTTTTCTTATATTGCAATGATAGGAACATCAGATCACTTGATGTTCCCAATTTTCTGATGGAAACATCAGATTATTTGGGAAGGCATCGGATGAGGGAGTGGGGAATGGTGGGGATGATGAGGTGACGGAAGTGAGAGATGGTGCGGAGGACGAGGGGACAAGGGAGGGGGTAATGGTGGGGAAGGATGAGGGGACGGGGGAGTTTGGGATGGTGGGGACGAGGGGATGGGGAATGGAGAATGGTGGGAAGGACATAGGGACTGGGGAGTGGGGCATGGTGGGGAGAACAAAGGGACAGGGGAGTAGGGCATGGGGGAGTGGGGAGGACGAGGGGACGGTGGAGTGGGGAATGGTTGGGAGGCCGAGGAGACGGGTGAGGGGGAAATGATGGGGAGGACTGGGGTACAGGGTAGGTTGCTGTGGCCGGGTACTACTAGTCCTAATGATAAGAACCCAACAACGAACGCTCACCGCTCCTGACGACTCTGCCGCCCCTCCAGTTTTGTTACCTGCTCCTTGAGCCCACGGCTACCCACAGATGATGTAGCATCCCCTGAAGGCAGCTAAGTACACAGTGACCCAAATGTGATTGAAACAAACGACAAGACCAACCCATGTTATCCCATTTCGACCTCATTAGTGTTGCTCCCTGGAGGAAGTTGTTTCCAACGTTCATAATAATAATAATAATATTTTATTCAGGAAAAGTACATACATAGATGCAAAGTTACAAACATAATGTTGAATTTATAGATAGAGCTAGTATATAAAATACCTAAAGCCACTAATACGCATAGCGTTTCCGGGAAGTTGTGGGGAAAAAATACTTAGACTAAAACTTAATAGTAATTGGGAGTAAAGTATAAATTGTGTTGAAAAAAAGAAATAAAAAAAGAAGAAAAGGGGGAACATGGAAAAAATAAGCAATTGTACAAGTTGGTCACCAAACAGCATTGTTTAGAATAGTAAGACATGGGTTGACATTTAGAGACTAAAGTAGGTTACATTGAGCTAATTAGGTAATAGTTAGTTCAACTCTTAAACTGGTTGAGAGAGGTACAGCCATTGACATGATTAGTGAGGTCATTCCACATGCTGGGTCCCTTGAGTTGTCGAGCATTTCTAGTTTGGTTAAGGCGCACTCTTGGAATATCAAATAGGTATTGGTTTCTGGTGTGGTGCTCATGGGTTCTGTTACAACCTTCTAAGAAGTTTTTAAGGCCAGGATTGACATTACAGTTCAGAGTTTTAAATATATAGAGTACACATGAGAGGATGTGCAGTGACTTAATATCTAACATATTCAAAGATTTGAGTAAGGGTACCGAGTGCTGTCTGGGGCCAGAGTTAGATATTGTTCTAATAGCAGCTTTGTGTTGAGTAATTAGAGGACGTAAATGATTTTGGGTAGTAGAACCCCAAGCACAAATACCATAATTGAGATAAGGATAGATGAGAGAGTAATAGAGCGTCACCTGGGCAGGGCGAGGTACATAATATTTGATCTTAGAGAGAATGTCAACAGTTTTAGAAACTTTTTTTCATATATTTAGAATGTATCCCTGGAAATTCAGCTTGTTATCGTTGAAAACACCAAGGAATTTGCCATCTACTCTGTTACTAATTTGCATATTATTTATTCTTAGATTAATTTGATTTGAGGATTTATTACCAAACAAAATATAGAAAGTTTTGTCAATGTTAAGGGTGAGTTTGTTAGCAGTTAGCCGAAGATGGACTTTATTTAGTTCAGTGTTCACTGTGACATTTAGAGCAAGAGGGTCAGGACTGGAGAAAATGAAGGTTGTGTCATCAGCAAATAGAATTGGTTTGAGGTGTTGAGAGGCATGTGGAAGGTCATTAATAAATATGAGAAAGAGGAGAGGGCCAAGTAAGCTCCCCTGAAGAACACCAATGTTGATGGTTAGGGTTGGAAAAATGGAATTATTCACAGAAACATACTAGGGCCTGTCAGTAAGGTAGGACTGAAGATATTGGAGGGAGTGACCTCTGACTCCATAATGATGTATTTTAAGAAGGTTTTGGTGGTTGACAGTGTCAAAAGCCTTACGTAGGTTAACAAATAACCCAACAGGGAACTCATTTTTATCAAGAGCTGCATGTATCAAGTTAATTTTACTAATTAGTGCATCAGTAGTGCTCTTTTTGGCTCTGAAGCCATATTGGCAACAGCTATGTATGTTGCGTTTGGGTAGATTAGAGTAAAGCTACTTGTAGATTAGTTTTTCAAATATTTTTGACAAGTATGGCAGAATTGATATAGGTTTGAAGTTCTTGACATCAGTGGGATCACCACATTTATGGACTGGGGGTTACTCTCTCTCTCTTTTTTTTAGAATATCTGGAAAGGTTTGGAGTTCACGTTACTTGTTTTAGAGCAATGCAATGGCAGGAGCTAAAAATCTGAAGGCTTTTTTGTAAATTAGAGTTGGTATCTCAGCAAGGGCATTAGACTTTGTTTTAAAGGAAAGAATTATCTCATTATAATCAGTGGAGTTAGCAGGCATTAGGTACAGAGACTCTGGATAGTTACCTGTAAGGTTGTCCTTGACATTAGTACGGGAGGACGGAATATCATTAGTAAGGGATGTCCCAATGAATGAGAAGAACCTATTGAATTCAATAGCAGTATTAGAGGCTGAAAGCAAACCGTTGTTATTGGATAGGAGTATTGGTTTTTTATATTAAAAAAAAAATTGAATACAATATATTGCAAATAGTGCTCCATGTTTTTTAATGTTGCCCTTAATTTGGGTGAATTTATTTTCGTAGTATTTTATTTTGGCTCTCCTAATTATTTTAGACAGCATTGATGAGTAAATCTTTGAAAATTCTTTGGAGACGACTCCTAACCTATAGTTCTTCTCAAGGTCATGTTTTTTTTATTAATAGATTTAAGTATTCCCTTTGTAAACCATGGATTGTTTAGCCTTTTAGTTGTGACTTGTTTCGTTAGCATAGGACAGTGGGTGTTATAAAGACTGAGAGTTTTCATAAGAAATGTTTGCACTGCTAGGTTGATGTTCTCTATGTTGCCTAATTCGGTCTCCTAGTTCAGCAATAAAATGAGTTAAAATTTTATTGCTGCATCAGCAGCAATAAAATTGCCTATAGAAGTTTCATTGTGCAGCATAAAACTTATCTTCCTTGTATCTAGAGGGGGTTTGTTAATGTTGGTTAGGAGAAATGTGGGGTAATGGTCTGTGGTTCTGTCAATGATTATCCCTGAAGTAAGTGGAGAGGTTATGTTACCAGATGTGGTTAGGAGCCGTGACAGTGCTATCAGTGATTCTAGTAGGTGTAGAGATTAAGGGTATGAGGAAGCAGGAATTCATACAGTTGAGGAAACTAGCATTGTTACCACATCGACGAGTCTTCCCCATTTACATGCCTACATTTATCCTGCTACCATGCATACCATAGGAGCCGGTCGGCCGAGCGGACAGCACGCTGGACTTGTGATCCTGTGGTCCCGCGTTCGATCCTGGGCGCCGGAGAGAAACAATGGGCAGAGTTTCTTTCATCCTATGCCCCTGTTACCTAGCAGTAAAATAGGTACCTGGGTGTTAGTCAGCTGTCACGGGCTGCTTCCTGGGGGTGGAGGCCTGGTCGAGGACCAGGCCGCAGGGACACTAAAGCCCCGAAATCTTCTCAAGATAACCTCAAGATCTCAAGAAGATAACCAACACCAAGCCCAGTAAGGCCACTAAGGAAGATAGCACACCTATCAGGATTAACCCAACTAGCTAGGCCAGCAACAGGAATTGTGCGGTTGTCTCCCCGACTCTCCCCCTTAACAACAAAAACAAACCATCACAGCTGGGTGGAGCGACGTCATCGGCGTCTCCGACACGGACCATGCAACAATTATGTAACCATATGGAGCAACTTAAACGAGCTTCAGCAACTTGTTCCGACTTCAAGCGCTTCGCTGATAACCCATAACTCAAGTTATTAACCCAGATACATGAAGACCAAATATCAGTAATCGAAGAGCAGTCAGCCATAATAATGAACCTAGAAGGTGAAGCTATAGTCATGCTCAAGAATAATCAAGATCTGTCTACCAGAGTCGGCCTCCTGGAACTGGAATTAATCTCTCTTAAGAACACAGTAACTAACTTTAATCAGCAGAAATCACTAGAAAACAGGAAGAAATGTTACAAAAGTTTGAGAACCATCTTAACCCCCTACAACAGCAACACACTGTTACTCAAGACGAATCAGACCAACATAAGCTCCTTGATTCTTTCATTATCTCCTCACATGAGATAATGTGATAATGAGATAATGATATCCCCAAGAAACCGACGGAGAAGACTGTGCTGCCATCCTGATCCGATAATTGCATAGTAAGATGAAGTATTCAATTCAAGCAAGAATCATCAAATCAGCTTATAGAGTGGTACCAAAACATCTGGTGAAAATAACAGAAAAATTCGTGTGAAATTAGATAGCTGCCCCTGCAAGTCAGACCTTAGCAAAGGTGTAGTCTCTAGTCAAACCTCTGTTTATGTGAATGAATGTCTGACCAGGATCACACAAAGTCTCTTCTTTGAACTGCGTGGAGTCCGTAAAAATTCCATTGGATCAATTAAACATTGTTTTGTGCGAGATGGTAAAATTCTAGCTAAGAAGACTGACGCTGGGAAAACACTTATGAAATAACCACTGAGACACACCTCAGGTCTTTCCTCGATGACTGTGGGATAACAGCCGAATAATCAGATTATAAATTATATATTTATTATTTATTTATATGTATACAAGAAGGTACATTGGGGTTGTGAGGAAACATAGCATGGTGTTTACATTTTTGTAAAGCCACTATTACGCGCAGCATTTCGGGCAGGTCCTTAATCTAACATATTATTTTAAGTATGTAAATTCTAGCAAAATATATAAAGTGATAACAGGTACATTGTAAGGGAAAAAATGAGATGAGGGAGATTAATAGGTATATTAAAGCACATCGGTAGCTCTGATTGATTGCATTGACAGCTTCAATGGTAATTTAACAAAGATTAATAAAGATTAATAGTTTCATCTAATAACCAACGTGTGCTATAGCTCTGCCTTTTCTTTCAAAAGGTTTTTAATTTTATAATTTTTGTTATTGTTTTTTTCGTTTGTTTTTTTGTTTTTTCTCTTGTTTAACCCACTATTGTTTTTATTGTTCATTTCCTCATTTGCAGTTTACTGCATTATTATGTTGCTCTTAATGTCTCAATACAGTAACCTTTTTATTACTTCACTTGTTTTTATTATATATGTGTATTTTAGTTAGTTTAGTTCGTTTATTATGCGCCCCATACCCATCTTGTGGGCGGTAGTGGAAAGGGTTACAGAGGCACATAATGGGCTCAGGGACTGAACCCCACAATTCATTTAGCTAAACAAGTTACAATCTTGATGAGCTAGTTACAAAATTCATTTAAGTCATCACATCAACAATGGGTTCGAGATCGACCACAAGTACAGTTTTTAAATTAAGCAACTTACGTATGTGGAGAGCTAGTATCAAAATTGATATGTTTGTCCTGCACACCGCCCCCCATCCAGTGGGCAGCGGTGGCTAGGTTAGTCACTTAGTTACTACCTACAGTTAGCAAACTGGTGATATTTGGCTAAAATTTCTAGTAGCAGATCATTTTGAATGAAATATTGACACATCGCTGGAACATTGGTTATAGAATTGTCTCTAAATTCACGTATCTTTTCGCACTCTATCACATAGTGACGGAGGGTGTGCGAATAATTTTGTTGACAGTTTACATTTGGTCAGGTCTACATCAGCAGATAATGAGAATTCCCAGAGATACTTGTAACCGAGTCTAAGCCGAGCAGTAGTAACATCTAGAAGTCTGCTGATTTTATTGGATGAACCACAGATGTGTGCTCCTCTTGCATGATAGTATGATGATACATGGAATTACTGGTTTCGATTTCACTATGCCTCAGATCTACAAGATTTTGTTGAAGTTCTCGGTGTACTGCTGCTCTAAAATTGTTCATTGACAATCCAAAGTTACACTGAACGTCTCCTTTAAAGGCAGATTCTTTGGCTAACTCATCAACTCTATCATGCATTCGGAGACCAACATGGGATGGAGACCAAATAAAATGGACTCTGTTACCATCCTTATTAAGTTTGTTGTATTTGTGTCTAGCTTCGAACACGAGCATGTTACAGTTATGTCTTAAAGAGTTGAGAGCATTTAAAGATGATAAAGAGTCACTTACAATTAATGTATCAAGTTTTGAGACTTGTACACATTTCAGTGCAAGGATCAAGGCAAATAGTTCAGTTTGAAGGGTAGAGGCCCAGTTGTTTATACGGACTCCCCACTCAAAGTATAGGTCATCGCCCATTGTCAGGACAACTACACTTCCAGCTGCACCCGTGGTGCGGTGTAGGAAACCATCAGTGTATATGACTTGAGAGAGAGAATACACTGTGGACAGAGCATCAATATGGCTTTAAGGCGTTGAACTTTGCCTCAAGACGAAGCTTGGGCTGATCTCTAACATATTTCTTGGGTGGAAAAGGAGGGATTGAAATTGGAAAGGGTGTAATCTCCCACGGTGCAGGAAAGTGCCGTTGTTGTCACTCTTGGTACAAATTATTAATCTGATGCATTATGAGTTTAGTTCCAGTTTTAGATATCCATCTGGAACAATGCTGACCTTCAATAAAGAAATTCGGGAGGACTTCTGTGCAAGGGTTAGGATAAGTTAGCCATTTTTAAACCAATTTGACAGTTAATTTCAGTAACACGATCAACAACGCTCGGAATATTAAGTTCCTTTCTCATGTTAAGTATCTTTGTGGTACGAGGGCACCTCAAGGCTTCGTTCTGCAATTTTTCAAGCCCTACAAGCTTTCTTTCAGGCATCAAAACAAACACAGGTGCAGCATAATCCACTAAAGATCTGATGTATGCAAGGTACATCATTTTGACAATTCTGACATTGGCACCATAGCCTGAGTGATAACCTGCAACAGTCTTGAGAGCTCGGAGCCTCTCTTTATACTGACGACAGAGTCTGAATACAACAGGACCATAAAGTGGCACCTCAAGGCCAAGATATTTGAATCTGTTTACATAGTCAAGCTGGGAGCCATCAGACAGTTGCATTTTGCGAACAGCTCCTCCCTCACTGGGTGGGCGCCGATTTAGTATCTTTGTTTTCTCTGCTGAGATAATTAAACCGAGGTCCTGACATGAGTATAATACAGAGTTAAGAGTGTTCTGTGTGTTAGCATACCCAGTGGTGTGTATCATTACATCATCAGTATAGCTAATGATGTGGACGTTGGGTTTGCTCGGTACGAAGTTTAACAGCGTGTTTATTAAGATATTATATAAGGTAGGACTGAGGACACCACCCTGCGGGGTACCTTGTTCGAAGTCTCTTTTTACACTCCTATGCCTCTGGAAAAATACAGATGACTTCCTGCTGGATAAGTAACCCCTGATCCAACAAAGAAGCCGTCCACCAATATTCATTCTTGCAAGCTCACTCAAGATAACATGTCGATTTGCAATATCTTTTCAGTGTGCAGGGTAAGAAAGGTGGTGATGCAATGATGCACACTCCTTCAATGCATGAAGCCATATATCTGGGGGGATAGCATGGTTCTTATTCTATGGAGAAGGCGGTTAAGGACCATTCTCTCGAATGTTTTTCAAATGCAGCTAGTAAGGGAAATTGGGTAGAAAGCATTCTCTTGATTTGTCTTGGGAATTTGGAATGATTATACTGTTGGTCCAAGAGATAGGCAGTTCCCCAGTAACATAGCTCATATTATACAGCTCAAGCAGGGTACTAAAGGGTACTAAAGGGAGCAGACGCAATATGTCATAAGTGATACCATCTTCACCGGGGGATGTGGCTTTACCTTTGTTTAGGGCCGCTAGTAATTCAAACTCAGTAAATGGCACGTTGCATTCATCTTCCTTGTGGAGCATGAAGTCAACGAGCCTTTCTCGATCTCCGTAACCAGCATTTAATCTGAACTGTGTGTCTGGGGGAAGATTAGTTGAAGCTAGAGGTGGTTGCCCAAGCATCGACTAACTCGTTTGCTCTGTGTAGAGGGTGAGGGTGTGCTACTTGGCCGATCTTATCTCCTTTAATTCTGTTAATATCCTTCCATGCCTGGCTGAGGGGGGTGTGAGAATTGAGACTGTTAACAAAAGTTTCCCAGTTATCTTGCCTGAGCTCTGTCGTGCGCTCCCTCGCCATGGCTAGGGCTTTCTGAAAGAACTTGAGCATTGCTGGTGTACGTGTTTCCCTATATTCAAGTCCAACTCTTCTGGCAGTGCGTTTCAAAGTACGCAGTTTGGGGTGATTTTAAGAGGTAGGTGTTTATTTCTTTTCATATCGTTCCGACTATTGGATGGTGCGGAGGTCCGACCTAAAGGGTCAGAAAACATCTGAATGCTCTGTACTAGACCGTCATTAAATGTCTGGACTGTGGAGGGATCATAAGTGCTGTACCACTCTGACACATGAGCAACAAAGTCTTCACGTCGAGCAGGAGGAACACCGAACCGTTTGCGTTTGAAAGTCTCACCGGGCAGGATGGTATTTCCGATACACAGAGTAGTCAATCTAGGGTGATGATCTGACAACAAATCTGTTACAATAGATGAGGTGCGCCAGACGTGAGAGACGTTGAAACCAACACAGAGGTCTAGAATGCCTCCACAAATATGTGAGAGTTCAAGGTCGCCCACAATCTGCACATCTTGGTGACTATTTAGTAGCGACTGCAGTTAATTCCCGTTACCGATACTGAAGCGAGAGCCACCAATGTCCTTGTGTCTAGCATTGTAGTCACCAAGAATGATGGTGGGCTCTGCTTGAGCGCAGGCCGGAAGATCAATATAATTTAACTTTCCTGCTGGAGCATATAGATTAAATACATTGAGGACAGAGTTGCCCACATAGATCCTCACTCCATGATACTGTTGACCGGCAGTTTGTTTTTCTGGCAGAAGTTGATGGGGTAGGGATTGATTGATGTATAGAATGCAAGAGTTACTGGATCTGAGGCTGTAAGAAATAAATGAGGACAATTTCGGGGGTGAGGATCTTGCGGGAACTCTGCACTCCTGGAGACATACAATATCGATGTGTTCAGATGTTACTTTGTGATATAAATCCGAGAACCTTTTTTTGAGAGATGCAATGTTCCAGCTAAGGATGGATAACTTAGCTAATTTGTGTATTTACAGATTGATATTATTAGTCCACTTAAAATATATATTATTTATTTCACTACGATATAAGTCCAGGAACATTTCTTAGCTTATTACCAATGTCGCACATTTGCCTCCAATTGTCTAATACAATTTGTCTGTCATTTTCATCAATAGAGTTGTTTTGAACATACCTTAACACAAGGTTTGAAGATCACTTGAAATTTTCTCTGATTGGCAAGTGAACACATGTTTGGAGGGTTCAGGGGTGGAAGGGGGAGTGTGGCAGTCATTGCTTAAAAGTCCCCTCATACACGTGACCATCATCGCAATATCGCTGGTGGATTTTTTCTCATGTTGGAGTTGCTCTTGCAGCCGCTCCGTCTCCTGCTGTTACTGCTGCTGGTGTTCCTGCAACCGGTCACGATGGGCAACCACTGCTTGAACAGTGGAGGGACCCAAGGTCGAGGTGGCAGGGAGGCTGAGGTTGCGATCTGTCCCATTTTGATCCAGTTTCTCATCCCCCACTTCCAGTTGACTGTGGGGTCCAGCTGTGGGTGGCCCCCTCACAGTAGGTGACATTATCCCAGAACCGGGGAGTGGCCACTCTACATCAAGGGCAGGGCCACCACTGGCAGAACCGGGGAGTGGCCACTCTACATCAGGGGCAGGTCCACCACTGGCAGAACTGGGGAGTGGCCACTCTACATCAGGGGCAGGGCCACCACTGGCAGAACCGGGGAGTGGCCACTCTACATCAAGGGCAGGTCCACCACTGGCAGAACCGGGGAGTGGCCACTCTACATCAGGGGCAGGTCCACCACTGGCAGAACCGGGGAGTGGCCACTCTACATCAGGGGCAGGTCCACCACTGGCAGAACTGGGGAGTGGCCACTCTATATCAGGGGCAGGTCCACCACTGGCAGAACCGAGGAGTGGCCACTCTACATCAGGAGCAGGTCCACCACTGGCAGAAGGTCCAGCACCTGGTGCTTGAGAGGGAGCTGGGGTGATGGCAGGAGTCTTCAGTCTGGCACCGGTCCCCTTGTGCACTTCGTAATTTAAAGGTGGTGAGGTTGGCAGCCAGCTGGAGCGAACATCACCTCCAGATGGCTCGTAACAGGGAGTGGTGCTGGTGCCAGCAGTTGGCAACTGCTCTTCATGGTGGTGTGGAGGGGAAGGCGAGTGTGGTGTCAACACCTCCGGGAGGCAGGTTCCTGGCACTTGACGGGCAGCCGCAGGTTGAACAGAAACCTGTCGTCTGGCCCCGTGGTGCTCTTGGTGATTGGTAGATGGCGAAGTATTTGGTATCCAGCTGCTACGAACACTACGTCCAGGTGGCTCTGCACAGGAATTAGAGCCGGCAGCAGTACCTGGCAACCTCTCTCCCAGGTGGGCGCGGCCGGGCACCTGACGGAAAACAGCTGGTCGTTTGACACTGTCAAGGTGCCAGGCTTGTACACCACTCCTGCCACAGTCAAGGTGCCAGGCTTGAACACCACTCCTGCCACAGTCAAGGTGCCAGGCTTGAACACCACTCCTGCCACAGTCAAGGTGCCAGGCTTGAACACCACTCCTGCCACAGTCAAGGTGCCAGGCTTGAACACCACTCCTGCCACAGTCAAGGTGCCAGGCTTGAACACCACTCCTGCCACAGTCAAGGTGCCAGGCTTGAACACCACTCCTGCCACAGTCAAGGTGCCATGCTTGAACACCACTCCTGCCACAGTCAAGGTGCCAGGCTTGAACACCACTCCTGCCACAGTCAAGGTGCCATGCTTGTACACCACTCCTGCCACAGTCAAGGTGCCAGGCTTGAACACCACTCCTGCCACAGTCAAGGTGCCAGGCTTGAACACCACTCCTGCCACAGTCAAGGTGCCATGCTTGAACACCACTCCTGCCACAGTCAAGGTGCCAGGCTTGTACACCTTTCCTGCCACAGTCAAGGTGCCTTTCTTGAACACCACTCCTGCCACAGTCAAGGTGCCAGGCTTCAACACCACTCCTGCCATAGTTTATGCATTTTCACTTACTGGGTGACGTTCCTTTATGAGTTTAAAACACACCTCAGATTTATGAGGGTCGCCACACACGGCACAAAAATAGTTTTGGCTTTTGCAGTACCTGGCCACGTGACGTCCCCAACGTTGACACTTATAACACCTACGAGGGGGAGGGTTGTAGAGGGCAATGTTATAGTGCCGACCTGAAGCTGCTCTAGAGTAAATTCTGTCCGGTATAGGCGTGGCACCTTTCCATGTGGCAGCTATGAGGCCATTTCTCGGACGTTAAGGGTTTACAACATTTTCATCACAGAGATATACAGGCTTAATGAGTTCATTAACATTGAATATGACAATGGTTACTTTTGGACACCTTGGTACTGCATTTTTCATCTTAATGCCTGCATACTCTGTGTTTAGCAACACATTTACAAAAGCACTGTCGTTTGTAAATACTCATTTTCATATGCAGGCGATGTGTCACAATAACGTGGCTGAAGTATGTTGACCAGACCACACACTAGAAATTGAAGGGACGACGACGTTTCGGTCCGTCCTGGACCATTCTCAAGTCGAAACGTCGTCGTCCCTTCAATTTCTAGTGTGTGGTCTGGTCAACATACTCATTTTCATCTCTAGGTAACTTAGACCATGTCATTATATGTCGCAGAGGCTTCACAACCACTGCACTTTTCCCTCTACTGTGGTTCCCAGAGAAAAATCTAGCCGTAAATGTTTGGCAGCAGCCGAATTGGGTTGGTTAGATCGTGCCGTTCTCGAATGCTTACGTCGCTGACTTTTACTCATTTGCACCTTGTAACCTTATCATATGCACCGCCCTCTGATGTGTCGTGGGTCATCACTGAGGAGATCGCACCGTCATTAGAGAACAATTGAGCATTACGGTGGTCCCCAAAGTCACTATCTGGCAACGGTGATGTGCTGCCCAGCATCTCGCCCAGGACAGTTGCCATGACGGTAAAGACACAACACCTATATGCAGGGCATTACGGTACACTCGCTCCACAGTGAACCACAAAGCAGCACATCAGTAGTTTGCCAATTCACAGGGTGGAAGGGGCCGCGAACCATCAAACAAAATCAGCAGAAATAAATCAGCCAGCCTGCATATATGAGGCTCCGCTATTTTCAAGGTCACAGCGTACTTGCAGACCTGCGAACTAAATTTTAAGTTAGTGACATACGCATAAATACCTGGAGTCTGCTCAATACTCACAACAAAATTGAAATACACAGTCAACAAACCGTAGTTCTTGAGAGCTGGCGGAGAGGCATGCAATAAGCATGTTGATCATGAAGGCGTTCCTGGCACCATATCCTCCTTTCCTGGCCGGGCGAGGAGCTAAGCCTAGCACAGCTATAGTTGATGCCACATCAATGCCCAATATTCGAACAGCTCCATTGTTAATCCACAAAGTTTTTGTAATTAAAGTTTCGAACCGTCCTCAATCGTCAGAGCACTACTTCACATCAACTAATGTAGAAGTGGGAGAGTTAAGGCATCACTCAAAGTATCTACACTGAAAAGAGGCTGCATTGTTTCATGATCACTAGCGTCTCCGATCAAAGAAAAAGGCAATCACGGCTCAGCGGTTGTATGGCGCAAGAGCTATCTTTGGGTACCTGACATGTTTGGTTTAAGCCCAATAGGTGTTTGAGGAGGAGAGGCGTTCCTTCGCAGGCCAGCAACAAGGCTACAAATGTCACTTTTAATTTACTAGTGCAGGTGATAACCAAGTTTCAGACCCACCTGGTGTGTGTGTGTCCCATATTGGCTATTAAGCTTCGTAAATGCAGCAAGTCCAATTACACCACCGACAACGAGCGCAGGGGAGGACCCCACAAACGTTCATTCCCTACGCAGCCTAAGCCTACGCTGCCTCAGTAGAAAAAAGAAAGATCCTGAACCGACGCCCACCCAGACGGGGTGGGGCTGTCCGCAAGATGCAGCTGCAAGATGGCTCTCTACTCTACTATGTAACCAGTTACAAATTCCTTGGTCTTGAGGTCCCACTGTACAGCAGTGTTGTAGCCAGACTGGGTCGCCAATGTAGAGAGAGGCTCTGTGCTCTCAAGGATGTGGCAGGCTACCATCCAAGGAATGGCACAATTGTGAGAATTGGCAAAATGATGTATCTGTCATATGTTAGATCTCCAATCGATTATGCTGCACCCATGCTTGCACTAGTGTCTGAGAAAATGCTTGGAGGGTTGGAAAAGATGCAAAACGAAACCATGAGGATTATCCTCGGA
>NC_091166.1:4607147-4642147 GCF_040958095.1 Procambarus clarkii
TATATAAAATAATATATGCTATATATAGCCACTTTGAAGAAAGTGGCTATATAGAGCAAAATAAAAACGAAGGGAGGTGAACGAAACACCATTTCCTTCACCAATGTAATATATTATCACCGTTAAAAGTATATATGTAGCAAAATAAATAGACTTACTACACGAATATTTGTCGCTTTCGCACAGGACACTCAAAACACATGCAATGCAGTGTTCGTTAAGCCCAGTGTCTCCCACACTCGGTACCTTTTTCCAATTGTACTGAGAAGCACTGGCGAGTTTCACCTTGTACGTGGGTCGATCCACAGACAGTGTCACGAGGTGCCTCTACCCCACTATAGCCCTCCAACTGCACGCTGGCAGAGGACTTCAACCACACGCTGAACGGGGTCACGCCACTATGTACAGGGGTAGTTATCCCCTGGCAGGAGTGCCTAGCGGCAGGCTAGCAGCACTTCACAATAGGCACCTCCTTGTCGTCAGGTACTTCCCCAAGCCAATTCTCGGGTACGCCGATCTCTATCCACATTGCGAAATCCAGCAGCCAGCACACTGCTAAGATCAGCGGCGGCTTCTGGGGTCTTCTTCTACGACCAAGCGGAGAGTACTAGGATCACCCAAGGTAATTTGTCATCCTCAGTACCACTGCTGCCCCACGTCACTTCTATGGACACAGACACATCATCAGTTAAATGGAAGGTACTGGTGTAACCAGGAAGTAATACTTACTAGGGAATTGACATCGTGCTCCGTAGCACAACAGATAGCGATGGTCTGGAGCTGCCACCTCACCAGAGGTCATCCACAGCGACGTCTGTCTGACCAAGGCAGGAATCTTGAGCCACTTGTTACGATCACTCCACCACCAAAAGATGGCGTTGCCTACATAGCGTCCAATATCAGGGAAGTTCGGGTACGGACTCGTAGATGGCGCTGGAACTGCCACTCAACCCCCTGACAAGGGCGACGAGTCCGTAACAATATATATATTGTTACATATTGTTACAGTTATTAATACATATTGTTACATATTGTTACGTATTGTTACAATATATATATTGTTACAGATGCATGTGTACTCACCTACTTGTGCTTGTGGGAGTTGAGCTCTGGCTCTTTGGTCCCGCCTCCCAACTGTCAATCAGCTGATGTACAGGTTCCTGAGCCTACTGGGCTCTATCATATCTTCACTTGAAACTGTGTATGGAGTCTGCTTCCATCACTTCACTTCCTAATGCATTCCATTTGTCAACCACTCTGACACTAAAAATGTTCTTTCTAACGTCTCAATGGTTCATTTGGGCACTCAGTTTCCACCTGTGTCCCCTAGTGCATGTGCCCCTTGTATTAAATAGTCATTCTTTATCTACCCTTTTAATTCCTCTGAGAATCTTGTATGTGGTGATTATGTCCCCTCTAACTTGTCCTGTCTCCCAGTGACGTGAGGTTTAATTCCCGTAGTCTCTCCTCGTAGCTCATACCCCTCAGTTCGGGTACTAGTCTGGTGGCAAACCTTTGAACCTTTTCCAGTTTAGTCATATGCTTGACTAGATTTGGACGCCGTGCTGGAGCTGCATACTCCAAGATTGGTCTGACATATGCGGTTTACAAAGTTCTGAAAGATTCCTTACACAAGTTTCAAAAGGGCGTTATTATGCTAGCCAACTTGGCATGTGCCGCTGTGTATGTACTCACCTATTTGTGCTTGCGGGTGTTTAGCTTTCACAAATAGGTGAATACTCACACAGCAGCATATGCCAGGTTGGCTAACTAAGAACGGTGTGTGTGTGTGTGTACTCACCTAGTTGAGTTTGCGGGGGTTGAGCTCTGGCTCTTTGGTCCCGCCTCTCAACCGTCAATCAACAGGCGTACAGATTCCTGAGCCTATCGGGCTCTATCATATCTAAACTTGAAACTGTGTATGGAGTCAGCCTCCACCACATCACTTCCTAATGCATTCCATTTGTCAACCACTCTGACACTAAAAAAGTTCTTTCTAATATCTCTGTGGCTCAATTGGGCACTCAGTTTCCACCTGTGTCCCCTTGTGCGTGTTCCCCTTGTGGTAAATAGACTGTCGTTATCTACCCTATCAATTCCCTTCAGAATCTTGAATGTGGTGATCATGTCCCCCCTAACTCTTCTGTCTTCCAGCGAAGTGAGGTTTAATTCCCGTAGTCTCTCCTCGTAGCTCATACCTCTCAACTCGGGTACTAGTCTGGTGGTAAACCTTTGAACCTTTTCCAGTTTAGTCTTATCCTTGACTAGATATGGACTCCATGCTGGGGCTGCATACTCCAGGATTGGCCTGACATATGTTGTATACAAAGTTCTGAATGATTCTTTACACCAGTTTCTGAATGCCGTTCGTATGTTGGGCAGCCTGGCATATGCCGCTGATGTTATCCGCTTGATATGTGCTGCAGGAGACAGGTCTGGCGTGATATCAACCCCCAAGTCTTTTTCCTTCTCTGACTCCTGAAGAATTTCCTCTCCCAGATGATACCTTGTATCTGGCCTCCTGCTCCCTACACCTATCTTCGTTACATTACATTTGGTTGGGTTAAACTCTAACAACCATTTGTTCGACCATTCCTTCAGCTTGTCTAGGTCTTCTTGAAGCCTCAAACAGTCCTCTTCTGTTTCAATCCTTCTCATAATTTTAGCATCATCCGCAAACATTGAGAGAAATGAATCGATACCCTCTGGGAGATCATTTACATATATCAGAAACAAGATAGGACCGAGTACAGAGCCCTGTGGGACTCCACTGGTAACTTCACGCCAATCGGAGGTCTCACCCCTCACCGTAACTCTCTGCTTCCTATTGCTTAGATACTCCCTTATCCATTGGAGCACCTTACCAGCTACACCTGCCTGTCTCTCCAGCTTATGTACCAGCCTCATATGCGGTACTGTGTCAAAGGCTTTCCGACAATCCAAGAAAATGCAGTCCGCCCAGCCCTCTCTTTCTTGCTTAATCTTTGTCACCTGATCGTAGAATTCTATCAAGCCTGTAGGGCAAGATTTACCCTCCTTGAACCCATGTTGGCGATTTGTCACGAAGTCCCTTCTCTCCAGATGTGTTACCAGGTTTTTTCTCACGATCTTCTTCATCACCTTGCATGGTATACAAGTCAAGGACACTGGCCTGTAGTTCAGTGCCTCTTGCCTGTCGCCCTTTTTGTATATTGGGACCACATTCGCCGTCTTCCATATTTCTGGTAGGTCTCCCGTGTCCAGTGACTTACTATACACTATGGAGAGTGGCAAGCAAAGTGCCTCTGCACACTCTTTCAGTATCCATGGTGAGATCCCATCTGGACCAACAGCCTTTCTTTTGTGTGTGTGTGTGTTTACTAGTTGTGTTTACTAGTTGTGTTTTTACGGGGGTTGAGCTTTGCTCTTTCGGCCAGCCTCTCAACTGTCAATCAACTGTTTACTAACTACTTTTTTTTCCACACCACACACACACACACCCCAGGAAGCAGCCCGTGACAGCTGACTAACTCCCAGGTACCTATTTACTGCTAGGTAACAGGGACATTAAGGGTGAAAGAAACTTTGCCCATTTGTTTCTGCCTCGTGCGGGAATCGAACCCGCGCCACAGAATTACGAATCCTGCGCGCTATCCACCAGGCTACGAGGCCCCCAATGTGTGTGTGTGTGTGTGTGTGTGTGTGTGTGTGTGTGTGTGTGTGTGTATGGGATACCCTTGGTAAGTGAGAGTGGCAGATAACCATAGACGTTGTGTGGTCAACGTGTGTGTGTGTGTGCGGGGGGGGGGGTTATTGTCAAACCCAGCCTCCAACATTTGGGCTGACCATCACCTCACTCATCAACACTCCCCCACCCTCCAGCTGGTGCTTGTAGATGCCCCATCTAACACATGTCTCGCATAAGCCTACAGTTCCTGAGATATTTAAACTCCTCAAGAAGCACCTCCAGGTAACCTCATGACAGTGGCGTCGCACCAATATAAACTGTATTGGATTTTATCTCGAAATAACAATATACTGACTAGATGTATATGTATGTATGTATGTATTTATGTATGTATGTATGTATGTATGTATGTATGTATGTATGTACGTACGTACGTATGTATGTATGTATGTATGTATGTATGTATGTATGTATGTATGTATGTATGTATGTATGTATGTATGTATGTATTTATATATGTATGTATGTATGCATGAATGTATTCCTAATCACGCCAAAGACTGCCTCTCTATCATCTAGTTTAAGATAAAAACAACTAAGTACTACATAATCAACTCCATGTAACCTACCTTACCTACTAAGTGTCAACCTATTTAATTTAAATTCATGCTGTTGATCTCAGTTAGCCTTGTCTTAGTTTTTACGTATTTCCTGAACCTGTCTTCTTACAGATTACGTTTGAATTTGACCGTTTGCCCGTATGGCCGAAAATGGACGTAATTTGAAAATGAAAAATAATTGAAAATGAATTTTGGAGTTTTTTCTTCCAAAACAGCAAGTTAAGGGTCCTCTGGAAGGTTAATAGGGCAGGAAGTTCTCCTAAGGTTTCAAAACGTCATGAAAACCGTCAATTGAAAGTTTCCTCTCCTAACCTTACCGAGTAAGCAGGAGGACTCACAACAGAAAACGTGATAGTACTTCACTTTCGTGAGCCAATTTAATGTCAAATTACGTTCATTTTGGCCATAGCGCGCATACGGGTGTATAGCAACGTAATTTTATGAGGGCAGGTTGGCCGCCAAAGGTGTGGGTATTAGTGTCTTTAAGGATAGTATATACTAGCTCTATCTAGAAATCAAGCATGCTAATTGTAACGCAATATGTTTGTATGTACTTTTATCTACATAAACTATTTATTTATTTATATTACTGTATGCATGTACCTGACATGGGTGATGGAGCCATCACCCATGACCTAAATGGATGTCATGGCGAAGGAAACCATTTAGGACCCCAACCCATGAGCTATAGTTGACCCCATACTCCAACCCGTGAGCTGTAGTTGACCCCATACCCCAACCCGTGATCTGTAGTTGACCCCATACCCCAACCCATGAGCTGTAGCTGACCCCATACCCCAACCTGTGATCTGTAGTTGACCCCATACCCAAACCCGTGAGCTGTAGCTGACCCCATACCCCAACCCATGATCTGTAGCTGACCCCATACCCCAACCCATGAGCTGTAGTTGACCCCATACCCCAACCCATGATCTGTAGCTGACCCCATACCCCAACCCATGAGCTGTAGCTGACCCCAACCCATGAGCTATAGTTGACCCCATACCCCAACCCAAGAGCTATAGTGGGACCAATATCCATTCTATGCGTTGTAGTGGACGCCATACCCATCCTGTACTCACCTAATTGTGCTTGCAGGAGTTGAGCTTGGGCTCTTTGGTCCCGCCCAGAGTACCGGACGCCATAGGCAGTACCGGATGGCTATGGGGGAGTACCGCACCCCGTAGCCATCTTCTGGGCGGTATTTGTGGGAAAATCCTAGCAGACATTTATTTATTTTTATTATATTTTTCGTTAACTTCAGTATTGAATTATGATTTTAAACTGACTGTATATTTTGATTCAGCCTGCCAGAATTTATCTGCACATAGTTTGAAGGGATAGTTACAACTTATACCACAATGTGTGGATATATATTAAGTTGTAAATATTTACCTCTAACTTTCTATAAATTATACCACCTACGGTGGTAATTAGACTACATTGGTTAGTATTACTGTCGTCTTATAATTATATTAATATACAATTTATAATGTCTCAGCTGTGTGGTTGATATAGCCCGGTCGGCAGTGTTATAGTTGTTTCCTCCAACTTCTGTTAGGGTGTGGCACATGTGCTTCAGAGTGGCATGTAATGGCGGCCTAGCACTGTGGCGTCTGTGGACCAACAAGGGCAGCAAGAAACATCACAGTTTATATGCGCCAGCTCACCTTCTAATTATTCCAGATCACGAATTACCTGCCGAAGGAATGGCTCCATCAACATATAAAGTACAGGTGTGACATGAAATATTTGTGTGTTGCTGAGGAACACTACTCACTGTGTTTAGGTTTTCGTATGCTAATAACCGGCACCCTATCCAATATTTAATGGTGATCACTACCAATAAAAGAATATAAGGCAGTCAGGAACTTTGCTGCTGTAGGGGTTACAATGGCAGTTTCTTGGTTGATGACTCATATTTTGGGAGTCTTTGACGAGTTATGCATGCTGTGAGGAGCCCTCTCTGTTTCTCTCTCTCTCTGAGACAATAACTTGCCTCCCCTCCCTTGAGGGAGTGTTCCAACAATGTTTTGTTCCAGTACTCTGCTGGTTCCTACTCTGTCTTAAGGGCTAGGGAGGCAAGCTATATTTTCTGGTGTATGGTATAATTATTCAGTCCTATTGAATACTATTTTATTAAGTTTAAACACTAGACTCTGTTTAAAGGAATAATTAGAGTTTAATATATACATGTTGTGAATATACGTCTTGTTGTGATGACGTCACGGAATCTCCCATTTTCCAAAAAATCTTAATGGGTAACTATAGTATGTTAACATATGTATCAGGTTTCCGAGAGTACTTGACTGGGCAGTACTTGATCCTGTAGGCAGTAGTGGACCCAATAAACATCTACAGGTGGTAGTGGACACCTTGGGTCCCATTCCATGGGTGGTACAGGACCCATACCAATCCTGTAGGCGGTAGTGGACCATACACCCATTTTCTAGGCGGTAATCGACCCAATACCCATCCTGATGGGAGCAGTGGACCCCATACCCATCCTGTGGGCAGAGGTGGACCATACACTCATTTTCTGACCAGTAGTGGACCCTATACTCATCCTGTGGTTGTAGTGGACCCCATACCTATCGTATACGTGGTAGTGGATCCCCTACTCATCCTGTGGATGGTAGTGAACCCCATACCTATCCAGTGGGTGATAGTGGACCCCATACTCATCCTTTGGGTGGCAGTGGACCCCATACTCCTCCTGTTGGCGCTAGTGGACCCCATACCCATCCTGTGGACGGTAGTGAACTCCAGCCTCATCCTGTAGGTGGTAGTTGACCCCATACACAACCAACAGGTGGTAGTGGACCCCATACCCATCCTACAGGTGATAGTGGACCCCATACACAGCGTGTGAATAGTTGTGAACCCTAAATCCATCCTGCTAGTAGTAGTGGACCCCATATCCTTCCTGTAGATGATAGTCCAATCCCGTGGGCAGTAGTGGACCCCGCATACTCATCCTGTGGGTGGTAGTGCACCCCATACTTATCCTGTGTATGTAAGAATGTGTACAAGAATGTAAGAACTCTTGTATTAAAAAAGATATGGGCAGTACTGGGCCACATACCCATCCTGTGGGTGGTTGTGACCCCCATACTCATTCTGAAGGAGGAGGCGGACCCAAACACTCATCCTCTGGGCGGTAGTGGACCGCATACCCATCCTTTGGGGTAGTGGACCTCATACCCATCCTGTGGATGGAAGTGGACCTCATAGCCTTCCTGTTGGCGGTAGTGGACCCCATGCCCATGCTGTGGGCAGTAATGCACCTCATACCAAGCATGGGGCGGTAATGGACCCCATACCCATCCTATTGGTGGTAATGGACCCATACCCAACCTACAGGTGGTAGTGGAACACATACCTATCCTTTTAGGTGGTAATGGACTCCATAAACATCGTGTGATTTGTTGTGGGGCCCAAGTTCTATCCGGTTTTCAGTAGTGTACCCCATAGACATTTCAACTTAACATCGTTTTGTTATGACGTTCCTGCAATTCACTCTCTTCAGATTTTCAAAGCACAAACTATTGTAAACAAAAATTATTTGAGAGAACCCCACAATTTCATATAATAATTTATAGTGCTTATTATAATTTACTTAGAACTACCAAGATTTCTCAAAACAAAACTACGAGCCTTCAATTGGATGTAGCGTATCCATGATACTTGAATAACATGGAAAATAGTACGTAAATTTCATATCAGACGTTTCACTGTAAAATACAATTATCATTTAAAATAGGAGCAAACGGGCCCTTATGCTCTCTACAGTGATGAGACGGGTACTATGAGACAGACTATGGTGCGTGAGGAAGGGTTGGTGCCTGGTGATAGGGAAATAACTGGAAATCTACCACAGATAAATTATGAACATTAGCAGCTTAGGAACTATGAGCCTTTGACCACAATGATACTATGTTATAGCGAGAGCGGGTTGCACTAACATAGAGGGAGCACAGAGCACACACAGCTGGCCCAGTGGTGTGTGATAGATATCTCCACAGCTGGCCCAGTGGTGTGTGATAGATATCTCCACAGCTGGCCCAGTGGTGTGTGATAGATATCACCACAGCTGGCCTAGTAGTGTGTGATAGATATCTCCACAGCTGGCCCAGTAGTGTGTGATAGATATCTCCACAGCTGGCCCAGTAGTGTGTGATAGATATCTCCACAGCTGGCCCAGTAGTGTGTGATAGATATCTCCACAGCTGGCCCAGTAGTGTGTGATAGATATCACCACAGCTGGTCCAGTAGTGTGTGATAGATATCACCACAGCTGGCCCAGTAGTGTGTGATAGATATCACCACAGCTGGCCCAGTAGTGTGTGATAGATATCACCACAGCTGGCCCAGTAGTGTGTGATAGATGTCACCACAGCTGGCCCAGTAGTGTGTGATAGATATCACCAGTAACATAGAGGGAGCACAGAGTACACACAGACCGGTCGTGTGTGATAAATATCACCAGTAACATAGCAGAGAGCACAGACCACACAGCTGTGCCATTAGTGTGTAAGATAATCTAGAAAGGAAAGTCACATTTTTGTCACTGGTATCGCTTTTGTCGCTCAACGTTCCGTCCACCTCGATATGGATACTGCGTAGCGGCGACATGTTTGCCCTTATTTGGTGTCACCGCTAACGCCAGTGTTATTTGTGAGTAGTGTACTGTTAACAGTTCTCGTGTGTAGTGAAGTGTCTTGCTTTTGGTTTTACCAGCATTCATTGATTTTATCTGTTGCAAACACTGTACCTGGTGTCCAGAAGGTACTGACCATAATGTGACCACAGGGCCTTGTCCTGAGTGTGACAGTTGGTTACATTGAGAGTGTGGCCTGGTGTGCAGCGATAAGTAATTAGAGACAAACTATCCTTAGCAACTCTCCTGCCTACAGCTTTTGGTAAACCAGTGAGCCATAAGGTTTTGGTAAAACAAGCAGCAAATAGCTCTTGGTGTAACAGCCAGTTTAGCGCTAGTGGTACATCAAACATCATCCGGTTATTGTCGTCTAACAAAAGGTCTGTGATAATCTTAATTGTTGTTATTTCTTACACAAATTATTATAAAAGTTCAACATAAGATTAATAGTTTTTCAAGTGAAAGTATATATTCAATATGTAACTATTCTGCTAAGAATTTTCATGTGCCAGTCCATAGGTAATGTCTTTAACGTCAGCCAAAGGGGACAAAGGTGTTTCTACACTCATTTGTAGACGTCGGCCACAGATATATAGTCTCCGCCACAATAGTGTCCAGGGTTTTTCATATATTACAACTACTGCTGTTCTCTGTAAGTGATGTTGAACTTCCGACATTTCACACAATTATTAACCACATGTCTAACCCTACTTTGGCGTTGTAACAACTACAACCACAACGCCAGTGTAAACTACCACAAAGATCAATACTCCAGCAACCAGGACCACAAGGTTCACCACACCACCATACATGACCACAAGGTTCACCACACCACCATACATGACCACAAGGTTCACCACACCACCATACATGACCACAGGGTTCACCACACCACCATACATGACCACAGGGTTCACCACACTACCATACATGACCACAGGGTTCACCACACCACCATACATGACCACAAGGTTCACCACACCACTATACAACCCGCTCTCGCACAAGACGGCACATATATAACTTATTGCTAATAGTTAATATTTTCCTTATGAATTAGTACATATGTGGTATATTCCCAGTTATATTTTTTTCAAGGCCAAACTCTTCCTCACGTACCAATTTACGTCTCACAGTACCCGTCCATCACCGTAGACAGCAGAAAAGTCGTGATTGGTTCAATTATAATGAAAATTGTAGTTTTCAGGTCCCACATGGGTTGTGAAATTGACCTACTATTGTCCATGCTCTTAGAATATTACAGATCAGCTACATCCTATTGAAGGCTCGTAGTTTTTTTATGAGAAATATTAGTTGTTCTTAGTAAATTATAATAAGCACTATAATTCATTACATAAAATAAAAGTGCTGCAACAATCATTATTATTTACACTAGTTTGTGCTTTAAACATCTTTAAAGAAAGTATTGTAGAATCGTGAACAGAAAACGATGTTACGTTGGAATGTTTATGGGGTAAACTACTGCAAACAGGATGGTATTGTGTATACTACCTACTGTAGGATCGGTATCGGGTCCACTACGACCTGTTAGGTGGGTAAGGGGCCCATACCACTTGTAGGATAGGTCTGGGCCCATGAACTGCCCATAGGATGGGTATGGGGACCACTATGGGCAACAGCTATGAAAGCAGCTACCTCACAGGAAGCTGCAAAATGCACTAAGCAAATGCTGGAAAGGAAACGAACAATTATAGTTGTAGGAGTACAGGAACCAGAGGGATCCAATCGGGAGGAGTGGAGGAGGAGGGACCGAGAAACCATGACAGAGATCTTGGAGGGACTGGATATGGAGGAGGCAAATAGCAACATAGAGGTTTTCAGGCTGGGCATCTACAATACAATACAATACAATACAATTTTATTTAGGTAAGGTACATACATACAATAAATTTATACAAGGATTGGTTGACTTATAGGTAGAGCTAGTACATACAATGCCTAAAGCCACTATTACGCAAAGCGTTTCGGGCATGATAAACTTAAATGACAAGCTTAATAATAATTGAGCATAATGAGAAGAATGAAAACAAGAAATGAAAACATAGATGAAAAAGCAGCACAAATACAATTATGTCGACAAAGAGCGCTCTTTAAAGAAAAAACAGACATTGGTTGACAATAGAAGGGTAAGGTAGGTTACAGGGAATTTATTAGGTATAGCTTCGCTTTTAACTTAAACTGGTTGAGAGAGGTACAGTCTTTAACATGGTTGGGTAGGTCATTCCACATTCTGGGCCCCTTGATTTGTAGAGCATTTCTAGTTTGATTAAGTCGTACTCTAGGAATATCAAAACTGTATTTATTTCTAGTGTGGTGCTCATGGGTTCTGTTACAACCTTCTATGAAGCTTTTGATATCAGGATTGGCATTATAGTTTAGCGTTTTATATATGTATAATACACATGAGAGAATGTGCAGTGACTTAATGTCTAATATATTCAGAGATTTGAGTAGGGGTACCGTGTGATGTCTGGGGCCAGAATTGGATATTGTTCTAATAGCAGCTTTGTGTTGAGTAATTAGAGGACGTAAGTGATTTTGGGTAGTAGAGCCCCAAGCACAAATACCATAGTTGAGATATGGATAGATAAGGGAGTAATAGAGAGTCACCAGGGCAGGGCGTGGTAAATAATATGTGATCTTAGAAAGAATGCCCACAGTTTTTGAAACTTTTTTTGATATGTTTAGAATGTGTCCCTGGAAATTCAGCTTGTGGTCAATGAGAATGCCAAGGAATTTGCCATCTAATTTGTTACAAATTTGGGTATTGTTTATTTTGAGATTTATTTGATTAGAGGATTTATTGCCAAACAGAATATAGAAGGTTTTGTCAATGTTAAGGGTGAGTTTGTTGGCAGTTAGCCACAACTGGACTTTATTTAGCTCAGTATTTACTGTGGCATTTAGAGCAAGGGGATCAGGACTGGAGTAAATGAAGGTTGTGTCGTCAGCAAATAGAATTGGTTTGAGGTGTTGGGAGGCATTTGGAAGGTCATTAATGTAGATGAGAAAGAGGAGAGGGCCAAGTATGCTGCCCTGGGGAACACCAATGTTGATGGGTAGGGTGGGAGAAATTGTATTATTCACAGAAACATATTGGAGCCTGTCAGTAAGGTAGGATTTGAGGTATTGTAGGGAGTGTCCTCTGACTCCATAATGATGTAATTTAAGAAGAAGGTTTTGGTGGTTGACAGTATCAAAAGCTTTACGCAGGTCCACAAACAACCCAACAGGGAACTCATTTTTATCAAGAGCTGTATGAATCGAGTTAAGCATACTAATAAGTGCATCGTTAGTGCTTTTTTTGGGTCTGAAGCCATATTGGCAAGGGCTAAGTATATTGAGTTTGGCTAGATATGAGTAAAGCTGCTTATAGATTAGTTTTTCAAAAAATTTTGACAAGTTTGGCAGGATAGATATAGGTCTGTAGTTGTTAACATCTGTGAGATCACCACATTTGTGGACAGGCGTTACTCTAGCTTTTTTTAGAATATCTGGGAAGGTTTGGAGTTCAAGTGACTTGTTGAAGAGCAAAGCAATAGCAGGGGCTAAAGATCTGGAGGCTTTTTTGTAAATTAAAGTTGGTATCTCCTCAAGGGCACCAGACTTGGTTTTAAGGGAAAGGATTATCTCATTGACGTCAGTGGAATTAATAGGCTTTAGGTACAGAGATTGTGGCAAGTTACCTGTAAGATAGTCCTTAATGTCTGTACTGGAAGATGGAATATCATTTGCAAGGGATGAACCAATGGAAGAGAAGAACCTATTGAACTTAATAGCAGAATCAGAGGCTGAAAGCTGACCATCGTTATTAGACAGGAGAGTCGGTTTGTTATTTAAAGACTTCTTTGATCCCAATATTTGAGAAATTGTTCTCCAAGTTTGTTTAATGTTGCTCTTTATTTGGGTAAATTTATCTACGTAGTATTTAGTTTTGGCTCGTCTAATTATCTTAGACAGCAATAATGAGTAATTCTTTGAGAATTCTTTGGAGACAATTCCTAACCTATACTTCTTCTCAAGGTCATGTTTTTTATTAATAGATTTAAGTATTCCCTCTGTAAGCCAGGGATTGTTAAGCCTTTTGGTTGTGACTTGTTTTGTAAAGGAAGAAGGAAAGTTTTGTAAAACAAGAAGGAAAGGAAACGATTGATAAAGGTAGCGCTCATGAACGAGGCAACAAAGGAGAAAATCCTATCCAGGAAGAGCAGACTTGTGAGGTTAGGGGGATACGAGGACATCTTTCTGCAAAGGAACATGACAAGGGAGGAGAGAAGGAAGGCTACAGAAGCAAGGAGGAGACGCAGAGAAAGGAGTGGGGATATGGGAGCCACAGGTCTCAGCTCAGTGTCTCGAGGAACCTCAGAGGGGAGTGGAAATCCCCCCACCAGTAGGCCAATACCCATAGGGAGAATTGTAACAGAAGCCTCCCACCAACCAACCCCTCAACCATCCCCCACCAATTACTTGCACCTCCCCAGACAGTAAAGTCCCCCTTCAGATCATGCCCACATGTTCCCTGACCCCAGAATCCCCCATGCCCTTTTTCTTCCCCAACCCCTACCCCAGACCCTCTCTGTTCCTGCACCCCATGCCCTTCCCTGTTTCTCCAGCCTGTGCCCTTCCCATTAACCCCACCCCCCTCCCTCATGGCCCCCCCTCCCCAGGCACCCCTTCCCTCCCCAACCCCTGACCACCCTGTTAACTCACCCCAGTCTACCCTGCACACTCCAACCCGTGACCTTCCACCACACCACCACATGTCTCTCCAGCTCCCCCATCCCTTGCCCCAACTAACCCCGCAACCCCGGATCCCCTCAGCCGCATCACGTCAGACCCCCTAGCCCCCCTTGTTCCAGATCCTCCCAGCCCCCCTCACACCCCAGACCCCCCAGGCTCTCCTTCCTAGGTTCACCCATCCCAGGCATCCCTTACCCCCCAACTCCAGTGGAATCAACAGAAACTGAGAATGGACAGAAGAGAGTTAGGTTATGTACTCGAACATAGATGGGATTAAAAACAAGGCAAGAAGTAAACCCAGATGTAATTGCACTTACAGAAACAAAACTCTCAGGAATCATAACGAATGCGGTGTTTCCCCAGGACTACACTGTAATAAGGAAAGAGAGGGAAGGAAGGGGAGGAGGCGGAATGGCTCTACAGATGAGAAAGGAATGGAGTTTCGAGGAGATGGTTATTCCGGGCAGCGAAGTGTTCTGAGACTTCATAACAGGCACCATGACGATGGGAGGACGAAGAGTAGTAGTAGCAGTGATATATAACCCACCACAAAATGAAAGAAGACCCAGGCAAGAGTGTGACAGAAACAACATGGCAGTTAACATTATCATTGAGAGAGCAGCCGCTGCTGCCTGTAGAAATCGATCCCATCTGCTCATCATGGGGGACTTTAATCATGGAAGGATAGACTGGGAAAACAGAGAACCACATGGAGGTGAGGAAACATGGGGAGCGAAACTGCTAGAGGTGACGACCAGAAACTTTTTAAGTCAGCATGTCAAGGGTCCCACGAGAATGAGAGGCAATGATGAACCAGCAAGACTCGACCTATATAAGGGAAATCGGTCTGGAAGCCCTCGGGGGTATGAGAGATCACAGTGTACTGTTGTTTGAATATTTGGTCGAAGAAGGGTTAATGTACTCAAGGAAGGGACCAGAAAACAAGAGGCCGGCATTCCGGAAGAGAAACTATGAGATGAGAAAATTCCTAACTGAAATAGCTTGGGAAACAGAGCTCAGAGGAAAAACGGTTCAAGACATGATGGACTACATTACACAGAAGTGTTAGGAGGCAGCAGACAAGTTCGTCCCAGTCCAAAAGGAAAAAAATGAAATAGAGATGAAAAGCCCATGGTTGAATCAGAGTTGCAAGCTAGCAAAGCAGTTAAGTAAAAGGGCGTGAAGAAACTATAAAAACAACAGAACACTAGAGAGCAGAGAAAGATACCAGAGCGCCAGCAATGAATACGTCAGGGTGAGAAGAGAGGTAGAGAGGCAATATGAAAATGACACAGCGAGCAAGGCAAAGACTCAACGCAAACTACTGCATAGCCACATCAGGAGGAAAACAACAGTGAAGGAACAGGTGATGAAACTGAGGATATGGGCAGAAAGATTCACTAAAAAGGACAAGGAAGTGTGCGAGGAACTCAATAAGAAATTCCAAGAAGTCTTCACCTCAGAGCAAGGAGAAGTCCCCGAGATAAGAGATGGAATAATTAACCAGGCACCAGTAGAGGAATTTGAACTGAACTACAGGCCAGTGTCCATAACTTGCATTCCATGCAAGATGATAGAAAAGATTGTACAAAAAAGCAAGTGGAACATCTGGAGCAAAAGAACATGAAACACAACATCAGCATGGGTTCAGAGATTGCAAATCATGCCTAACTGGATTGAGTTCTATGACCAGACATAAAAAATCAGGCAAGAGAGAGAGAGGGCTGGGCAGACTGCATATTTCTGGACTGCCAGAAAACTTTTGACACAGTACCACATAAGAGACTAGTGCACAAACTGGAGATGCAGGCAGGAGTGACAGGGAAGGTACTCCACTGGATAAGAGAGTACCTAAGCAACAGGAGACAGCGAGTCACCGTGAGGGGTGAGGTCTCGGAATTGCGGGGAGTCACCAGTGGAGCCCCACAGTGATCAGTCCCTGGAACTATACGGTTTCTAATATACGTAAATGATCTCCCAGAAGGAATTGACTCGTTCCTCTCTATGTTTGCTGATGATGCAAAAATTATTATGGAGGATCAGGACAGAGGAGGATAGTATGAAGCTACAAGATGACCTAGACAAACTGAAGGAATGGTCCGACAAAGGGCTACTAAAGTTCAACCCAAGTAAATGTAAGGTAATGAAACTAGGAGGAGGAACTAGGAGGCCAGTCACTGGATACCGAATGGGAGATGAAGTCCTTCACGAAAAGGACAGAGAGAAAGATCTAGGAGTTGATATCACGCCGAACATGTCTCCCGAAGTCCACATCAAAAGAATAACATCAGCGGCCTATGCGAGGCTGGCTAGCATCAGAACTCCTTTCAGAAACCTGTGTAAGGAATCCTTCAGAACCTTGTATACCACATATGTAAGGCCAATCCTGGAGTATACGGCCCCAGCATGGAACCCGTATTTAGTCAAGCACAAGACGAAGCTGGAAAAAGTTCAGAGGTATGCCACTAGACAAGTCCTAGAACTAAGAGGCATGAGTAATGAGGACAGACTACGTGACCTGCATCTCACGTCGCTGGAAAACAGAAGAGCTAGTGGAGACATGATCACCACATACAAAATTCTCAGGGGAATTGACAGGGGTGGACAAGGATGGATTATTTAACACGGGTGGCACACGCACATGGGGACACAGGTGGAAGCTGAGTACCCAAATCAGCCGCAGAGACATTAGAAAAAACTTTTTCAGTGTCAGAGTAGATAGTAAATGGAATGCACTAGGAAGTGATGTGGTGGAGGCTGACTCCATACACAGTTTCAAATACAGATATGATAGTAGGCTCAGGAATCTGTACATCAGTTGATTGACGGTTAAGAGGCGGGACCAAAGAGCCAGAGCCCAATCCCCGCAAGCACAATTAGGTGAGTACTATCATCTACAGGATGGATGGGTATGGGGGACCACTATTACCTACTGGATGGGTACATGGTCCTCTATCACCCACAGGATGAGCATGGCGTCCACTACCGCCTGCAGGATGGTTATGGGGTCCACTACTGCCCATACGATGGGTTTGACGACCTCTATCATCTACAGGATGAGCATGGGGTCCACTACTGCCCACAGGATGAGTATGACGTCCACTACCGCATGCAGGATGGGTATGGGATCCACTACTGCCCACTGGAAGGGTATATGTTCCACTTCCGCTCAAAGGATGTGTGTTTGGTGTCCACTATACCGCCCACAGGATGGGTATGGGGTCCACAATCATCCGCAGGATGAAAATTGTCTACTACCGCCCACAGGATGGGTATGGCCTCCATTGTCGCCCACAGCATGAGAATAGGGTACAGTACCGTCCAAAGAATGGGTATATGCTTAATTACCGCCGACAGGATGAGTATTTATTTATTTATTTATTTATTTATTTATTTATTTATTTATTTATTTATTTATTTATTTATTTATTTATATACAATAAGGTACATTGGGTTTGTGAGGATACATAGCTTGGTATTCACAATCTTGTAAAGCCACTAGTACGCGCAGCGTTTCGGGCAGGTCCTTAATCTAACAGATAATTTCAAGTAGGTAAATTCAAGCAGAATTAATAAAATGATAACAGATACATTGCAAGAAAAAAAAAATGAGATAGAGGAGATTAGTAGGTATACTAAGTAATATACTAGTAGTAATATACTAAGTAGTACTATACTAGTAGCACATTGGTAGCTCTGATTGATTGCATTGACAGCTTGATTGGTAACTTAGACAAGATTAATAGGCACCATACACCATAGTATCGCGTCTACTACCGCCCACAGGATAGGTAAGGGGGGTTAACTACCACCCAAAATGACCCGTATGGGGTCCACTAACGCCCTCAGGGTGGGTATTAGGTTCATTACTGCCCACAACTTGCTTATGGGGTCAAGTACCGCCCACAGGATAGGCATGGGTCAACTGCCACCCACATGATGGGTTTGGGGACCACAATCATCCACAGGAAGGTCCACTACCGCCGACAGGATGGCTTTGGAGACCACTACCATCCACGGGATGGGCATGGGGGTCCACTACCGCCCACTAGGTGGGTAATGGGGTCATGTCCATCCACAGGATAGATATATGCGCCACTACCGCCCACAAAATGAGTATGGGTCCACTACCGCCAACAGGATGGGTGTGAGGTCCACTACCGCCCACATGATGGGTATTGGGTCGACAACCACTCACAGGATGGGTATGGGTGGGGCCACTACCACCCACAGGATTAGTATGGGATACACTACCGCCCACAGGATGGTCATGGAGGTCCACTACTGCCTACAGGATATCTATGGGGTCACTACCACCCACATGATGGGTATGGGGTCCACTACCACCTACAAGATGGGTATGGAGTTCACTACCACCCGCAGGATGGGTATGGGGTCCACTTCCCCATACAAGATGGGTATGGGATCCACTATCACCCGCAGGATGATAGTGGATCAATCAAGTGATCAAGTGTCATCAGTCTGTCTTTGTGTATTAACGTAATTGATTGCTTGATTTCCGTCTTGAGAAGCGAGCCTTAACGTAATTACTTGTGTTGCACGGAAGGCGGGTCTCAGTGACAGGTCTGCCTGTTGTTTTATTTGTGTTGTTATTATTGTTTGCCGTAGTCGTGACGAACTGCCACTTGCGTCTGGAGTGGTCGCCCACTGTGTTAAGTGTAGTTAATATTGGCACCTCAAGCGGTCTGTACCGGAAGTGCGTTTCTTCCGGTTTGCCTAGATTTGACAGCGCCACGACGGGCTTTAACGCAATTTTAAACTATTCTTGTCTTGTATCACTAGTATTGAGTTTTATTATTAAATTGTTATTGTTGAAACTACAAGTGCCTTTATGTTCACACCTTCTAAGACCCTTGTACGAATTATTGACTCTGCCCTTACGCTTGAAAGTGATCAAAGATGTTGCTCTGGATACTTTGGACTCGAATCACTTTCATAGCCCACACACATCAATAAATGATTAGTGTGAGACACCTATGAGCTACTCTGACAACTACCTTCAGTAGTTACGGAAGCTCCATGACTCAGTGGTAAGGAGTGCCAAGGTTTTGGGCTCCGGCAGCGGCTCTATGCCTCCCTATGCAGTCTTACAATAATATGCAGTCATTACAGCATTTATTTGTTGCTAGTGCCGCCCTTTCTGACTGAGGTCACTTGTACATCTGGCGCTAGTGTCATCACAATCTCCAGTAGTAAATTTATCCATTCACTACATCTGCCGATAGTCTCATCACTATCGCCAGTTAATAACATCAATATTATATACCACGGGGAATAATCTCACAGACATGCTTATAAAAGCTAGGAAAGGTGAAGACAACCAACTGGCCAATACACAAATGAGAGATCTCTTTAATATTATTGACCCTGAAAAATTGTCACTACTAAGCAATAGTCTGCAACTTGTGAGCCTTGTAAATACTTCTCTTCGTCAATTTCATGAACAATATTACTCACGACAGAATCACAAAAATTTCTCACGTGGAATGTGAGAAGCGTGCGCAGGCGGCTGTTTGATCTAATGATGTACACTGGTGCCAACAACACTGATGTACTGTGCCTGCAGGAACTATACTCTCCAAGTACAAAAAACAGAACACCACCCAAATTCTCAGATTATGTAGTATTCTCACATGTTGGTTCACATGATGTCTGTATCTTCACGTATGTTAAAAGTAATCTAGAAGGTAAACCTGTTAAAAACCACAGAAGTGACAATTCATATTATCAGCAGTTTCAGACTATTACAGCAACCAGCTTTATTAACTTAGTTAATGTATATGTAAGGTGCGATCAAATGGTCGAAGCTTGTCTTCCAAAAATCACCAGCAGCCCTCAAACCATTGAGATAGATGATTTTAATGCCAGACATTAGGTAACCTCAAGGTAACTTGACACTCTAGCTTGGATGACACCAAAACAAATAGAAATGGTTAGGCTTTTGTTAAATATCTTTGAGACAATAACATGTCAGTATTCAACTTTAACTCATCTAACGTCACACACCCCAGAGGTTGTAGACTTGATTATGTCACTGGTCACGGTCTCATCGATAATGCTGTCAATGGATCAATTGTTCACGAATTACTTAGTGATCATTTTGCCATCCCTAGTTCATACACCATAAATAATGTCAAACCCCAAATTTTTAAAAGAGAAATAATCAATATCCCTGAAAGTTTACACATGCACTTCAAATACTGCATTTCTGAATGGTATAACTCCTACTGTTTTACTATCGTCATTGCTGGGCCTGGTTACTGAAGTGAAGACCTATGAGGACCTGGTCACTGAAGTTACCGATTTTTATGACAATATTGTAAAATCCACAAGACCCAAAACAGCGAGGAAGGGATTGATGTGGTTCACTGACTCACGCCTTAAGCCCCTGCATGACAGAGTTCTCACTTAAGCTGAGCAGTATAAAACACATAAAAAGCTGACACCCTCAACACATTTCTTAATGCCAGCCGAGAGTTTAGAGAGCTAAAGGAACAGGTGTATAACCAGCACTGTGGACAGTTTTTGCCAGGCAACATCCTAATCTCAAATATGGAATAAAATTAATTAAAAGGATTTCTCATCCTAGAAGTCGTCAACTTGATCACCATTCACCTGTAGACTATGCCGACATGCTGCTTCAACAATATGCAAGCACTGCCAGTATAAGCAGTCTGCCCCAAGATGTACAACACCGTCTGGCTAGTATCAAAATAAATCGTAACTTCAATATTGAAATATTGAAGTGAAATAGGGCCAGATGATAACTATGACACAACCACCGTTGAAATAAAAAATGCACTCAAGAAAAGTAAGGTGTGATCCTGTGGTCCCGGGTTCGATCCCGGGCGCCGGCGAGAAACAATGGGCAGAGTTTCTTTCACCCTGTTGTCCCGGTTACCTAGCAGTAAAGTAGTACCTGGGAGTTAGTCAGCTGTCACGGGCTGCTTCCTGGGGGTGGAGGCCTGATCAAGGACCGGGCCGTGGGGACACTAAAGCCCCGAAATTATCTCAAGATAACCTCAAGATATACCTCTCCTGGAGAGGATGGCATAACATACAATACCATGAGAATACTTGCTGAGCTGCCAACACCCCTTTGCTAGAATTGTTTACTCAAAGTCTAAGGCAGGGTGTCTTACCTGACCGCGGGACACAGGGACTCATAAAACCCATACCCAAGCGCCTAATTCACAAAAATTCAGACCCATCTCTCTGACATCGTGCAAGTGTAAAGTTCTTGAGAAGATTATACTCGACAGACTAATGTTTCGAATTAGGCCCCACCTTGCTCCTAACCTGAATGATTTCTTTCTTGGAAGAAGTACACAAACTTGCTTTGCTGAATATTTTATTACAGAGGGGCCATGCTCTCAGGCCTCATTTATTGACCTCCAAACTGCTTTTGATACAGCAAACAGAAATAATATTAAGAATAATCCAATCCAATCCAATAATACAGGAGAAGATGCCCATGCGGCGAGCCTTGAAATGGGGACAGCTGAAGAGAAGTCGGTGAGAGGAAAAGCTGAAGTTGAAGAGAAAGTGCCACGGCTTGACCCAGCTGCGTGTCTTTGGTCGATGCTGAAAACAACCCAACATCTGACTAGGCTGGGAGACGGGTCAGAAAGGCGGCAGTAGCGGTGCTTCTTCATTCAGGCAGAGATAGTCTGTCTTCAGGAGGTGTCTTTTTTCTTCGCTTGGAGATAAGGGAAGACTGCTGATATGGCTCAGGACTGCTGATATTACCTGAGTAATAGAACCGCCTCAGTCCTTTCCAAGGGGGTCAAAAGTAAACATTGTGCACTCTTTGAGTTGGGTACTCCCCAGGGTGGAGTGCTTAACCCAACACTGTTCTGATACATAAATTAACAATTGATATTCCCACACTACCTGACGAAGCCATCATCTGTTATGCTGATGACATATTCATTGTTGCAAATACTCAAACTAGACTGCAAGTTCTACTTGATTCACTTGCTGTGAAAAGCATTATATGTGATCTTGTTATCTATATAACTAAATCCAGAGCTCTCCATCCCCATGAAAAAATTCGTGTCCCTCTAACTTTCAAGGTCAACAACCAGAATACTGAAACGCGTTGGCAGCACAAATACCTTGGAGTTGGTATTAACAGTGACATTGTAAACGATCTACATCGTAGGTTAAAAGAAAGACTTAAGCCACTGAAAACACTTACTGGTAAGAATATTTGTATCAATAATAAATATGCTAGATTATTCTATATGGTCTTTGTTAGATCTCTAGTTGATTATCATGCCTTGCACCTAATTAACTTCCCCGCCTCCGTGTTGGACAAACTTGAAGTAGTACATAATGAAGCCATGAGGATAATTCTTGATGCCCCAAGATGCGCAAGAATCATCAACATGAGGAAAGAACTGAAGTTTCCAACCATACTAGAGAGTATCATGCAAGTCAACACTACCTTTTACCCTAAAGTCACGAGGGACCCTACATCTCCTGCATTGCTCAGAGACAAACTATTCAGTGCTGTAAACACCCTATTGTCTGGTGCCAACATACAAATTCACTCCTTTTATGACAAATGGCTGAGTAAAATTACCTATAATCTCATCAAACTCAACATTCCGTTTAAGTGCAATCTACCTGTCTCTGATATTCCTCTTTATCTGTACCCCACCATTCAAATATCATACACACCCGTCATCAAGAAAGGTAATGACAATCTTGCTCTTCTTAAAACAATTGCCTCCTCCATAGAACATTTAAGATCTCACGAGTACTGTGTCTATACCGACGGCACAGTCTAATCTTCTACTGGACTGACTGCAGTAGCATATAGGTTCTATAGAAATGATATTTGCACACAGACTATCGGTGTCAGGTTAAACAACTGGCTGACCCCCACACAAACAAAACTAGCGGCACTACAACTAGCTACCAGAACATTAAGAAACATAGGAGCAATAATATTTTATGATTCAAAGTCTGCTTTTCAAGCAACTCGAAAGCTTCTCTTGGAAGATCGACAGCAACAATCTCATACTAGCAATTATAAATGACCTAATTGCTGCACAGAGTAAATGGTTTCGAATCTCATTTGTATGGATACCATCACACATAAATATAATCCATCATAATGACACAGACATTGCAGCCAAATTAGCGGGTAACAAAGATAAAGTTGAATTAGATCTAGGTATCCCCATCTCTGCTGTCAAAACTATTGTTCCAGACACTCAGGTCTGATAGGAAAAAAATTACTGACTCCCAACGACCTGAAAGCACTAATATAAAAAGGTATGATTTGTTCAGATCTGAAACCTATATTTATGGGCAGCACAAACGTCCACCAGACTGTGCGACACAGTGGTTGCCAGGATCAGGTTGGGTTACCGTCACCTGTGGCGGTAACAGCTGCAGCTGACGGATCTCCCAATCCTCAGCACTCCAGGTGCAATCTCTGGAATGCCCAGTTATCAGACTCATTGGTATGATGTACCTGGAACTTTGTAATTACTTTACTCACTCTCGAGTTCTTGAGGATATCCTCATATTGCACCCAAAATTTGCCAGTGCAGGCTACTGAACATATGGCCCTGTATGACTAACTTTCCTGCGAGATGGAGACTTTCAGTATCTCTGCTACCTTATTCACTCTAGTGTTCATGATGATATGCTCATAATGCACCCAGAGTTTGCCAGTGCAGATTACTTATCACATGCCTTTGTATGACAAACCATCCTGTGTGATGGGAATTTTTAGCTTCACGTAACATCTTTTTAACACCCCTATACTTCCGTTTATATTGTCTAGGGTAGCTGCACAAATGCAGATGTACCAAATTGTGTTAATACAAAAACTATTAAGGGGTCGCATTCGACTAGCCTTCCAATAAAAAATTATATCTATTAATATAATAAATATGCCTCTTAAAAGAAAATATTATACTGTGACGGTAACGCGTTGGTGTTCGGCTGTTCAAAGCTAGGGGTATGGCCTCGTCACATAGTATTAAAAAAAAATAGAAAATCTGGAACTTCGTCTGTGGTAAGGTAAGGAGAAGACACACAAAACACAAATAAATTTTAACAATGAAATTTTAATTACGTTAAAGAAATAAAACATGAATAAAATGGTCAAACAAATTCGTATAATAAAATCAATCAATCAAAATAATAAGAATAATTAAATGACACAATGAAAAGTTACGTTAAGACAAAATAACAAGAAGTGCAATATACAAGTAAATGAAAGGTGCTGGAATATTGGCTTTAAGCTATCACCTCTCTTAGTACACGTACGCCAAAGCTTACGTCTAGCAGGGAGAAGTGTTAACTGTGAAAGCACGGAATATTCTGAGGACTGAGGTCGTGGCGGCCCCAGACATCAAGTAGTATGGGGGGGTGGAGTGCAGTTGCAGCCCGACCGGCGACCAATCAGAGGAGCCGGCAGCAAGACGGGTAGTTTGGCGGTTTGAGTCTGAGCAGGTGTTCCTGGCTGCATACGTTTTGCGCTCTGGCAAACCTTGGAGATGTTGTTGTCGTTGTTGGACATTTCTTCCATAGTAGTTTTATATAGTTGTATCGACGTAATTGTGGAGGGAAGAGCAGGCTCAATCTCTTGAAGGAGATTATTGTCACAACTCTCCCCCGAAGCCTGCGGTTCTGGAAGAAGTACGTCGTTATGTGGTGGAATAATAGATGGAGTCGCTTCTAGTTCATAAACTCTGGAGAGATCATTGGCTAAGATGTTGTCGGAATCTTGGTATAGCGTGTCTCCAGGTTGAATTTCTGCAGTTAGCAAGCCCATAGTAGAAGACGTTGAGATGAGAAGTGGGCGTGCTGCAGGAGGTGTAGGGTGGTGTGGTCCGTGTTGATGGTGGACCGAGCACTTTTCAGGTGTGGAGTGAAGTGCTGGAGCTTCAGGATGAGGAAGAGTAGCTCCTTGCCAATTGTTCCGTAGTTCCTTGTAGCAGTAGTCGCTGACAGGTGTATTCTCCTCGCCTCGTTGTTGCATCGCGACACCACCAACGTCGGTACCACTGGCGTCGACATGGAGGATGAAGGGCTTATCTGACGAGGGGAGAGTGGAATTAGAATAGGGCAAAGGAGCACGATTATTATCCTGAAAGTATTTGGGAAGATCATTAAGGATTTCGGAATTAGAAAGCGCTGACTCCTTGTCAGTGCTTTCGGGAGAAGCTGGGAAGGTCTCACTGTGGATGTAGGGTTCTGTGAAGGTAGAACAGTTAATCAGGACAGTGGGAGGAGTACCATTATATTGCTTCAGGAGGTTGACGTGGCACAGCTGGGTCTTCCGCCGCCTATCTGGAGTCTCTATTACGTAGTTGTTATTCCTGCACTCTTTGACGCAGTAGGGTCCTGAAAATCTGTTTTGTAAAGGTGAACCTGGGATAGGGAAATATGCAAGCACGAAGTCTCCCGGCTTAAATTTTCGTACTTTGCTGGTCTGGTTGTAATGAGTTTTCATCTTCTCCTGGGCTTTCAATAGATTATCATGGGCAAAGCGGTGGACTCTCTCTAGAATGTGTTGAAGGTTTTGAAGAAACTGGGGCACATTCTGATGCTCACTGAAGGTGGCATCTCGGAGAGAGTCTTTGAAAGCCTTAAGGGGAGTACGGCACTTACGGCCGTAGAGCATCTCATAAGGAGATACTCCTAGGGACTCATTGGGGAGACTTCTGTAAATACACATTATAAGGTCAATCTGCTTATCCCAATCCTTAGAGGTTTCACTACAAAACTTTTTCAAGAGTGCTTTGATTGTCTGATGACTACGTTCAAGAGAACCCTGTGAAGCAGGATGATAGGGGCTGGACAATACCTGTTTGATGTTGAACTCCTCCAATGTCCTTTTGAAGAGATCACTGGTGAAGTTGGTACCACAGTCGTTCTGAATCTCCCTGGGAAATCCGTATTGAGTGTAGATCTTCAATAGATGTTTTATAACCGTAGCAGCCGTGATGTTCTTCACTGGAACTGCTATGGGAAATCTGGTGGTAGGACACAGGATGGTTAGGATGTAGGCGTTACCTGAACTGGTCCGAGGTAAAGGACCAACACAGTCTATTATGAGTCTGTGGAAAGGTTCCGCAGGCACCTGTATGGGGATCAGTGGCGCTCTGGGAATGGAGATGTTCGGTTTGCCTGCCATCTGACATGTATGACACTGTTTTACGTACTGTTTGACGTTATTTACCATACCTGGCCAGTAGTAGTCTTGACGAATTCCATGGTAAGTCTTGTTGAAGCCGTAGTGGGAGAGTGCTCCGTGGGCCAGGTGTAGAATAGTGGGCCGCAGGCTGGTAGGAATCACAAGTTGTTCGATGTTGGCCCAATCGTCCTCCTCCTTCAGTTTACTGGGTCTATATCTGCGGTAGAGCAAGTCGTTCTCTAGGAAGAACCCAGGAATACTGTCGGGTTGAGTCTCAGCCTGGAAAAACAATACTGTTAAAGTAAGATCTTCCCTCTGCAACTTACGGAACTCCAACTTGGTCAGATGCGGGGGGAGTTTCTGAGGGTCTTGAGGGACAGCGGTAGCAGTAGAGTCAGCTGGCTGTGGACGTGCGGCTTGTGCACGGGTGGTCACGAGAACCGGAGGAGAAACTTCATCACTCTCTTGAACCTCTGCTGGAACATACTCTAGAATAGGGTTTATTGGCACAGAGTTACACACCTGGGGTTTGTCCATGACGATCAGGTTGGTCGGTTGCAGGTCTTCTGCCAAGTCGTTGCCTAGGAGAAGTTGCACTCCAGGCATGGGAAAAGGCTTTTCCCTGACGGCGACTTGGACTTCTCCGTTCACGTAGGGACAATCCAGGTGGACTCTGGCGAGAGGGTATGGAGTGGTAGCAGTGAGGTCAGTGATGAAGACAGTTTCTCCGGTGTAGGTGATGTTGGGCACAGCCGACTTCAAGATGATCGATTGTAGAGCCGCTGTGTCCCTCAAGATCTTCAATTTGAAACGTCCCTCCGGATTTGAACCGTTGGCAGAGACAGTTCCAGTATACAGGTGGTTACTGAAAAGAGAAAGATCATTAACATTAACACCAACATTCATCACAGGCTTACCGGACTTAGGAGGAGTTGGTTTGGGTTTTTGTTGTTCAGTGGTTCCCTTGTATTGAGACTTACCACACTTGTCTATGGTATGTCCATAGAGTCTACAATACTTGCAGTACAGTTGTGAACCAGCTTGATCGGTACTCACTTTCTCGTAACTGTACCACGACTTCTTACTGGAGGATGGTTCGGGTGTCAGCCGGTGGATGAGGCTGTAAGTGTCAGCCGACTTAGCACACTTCAGGTAGTCGGTTTCTTCTTTATCTGCTAAGTAGAGGCGGACAGGAGGCGGCACACGTCTCAAGAATTCTTCAACAAGCATCAGGTTGACGAGTTCTGTAAAAGTAGAGACATGTGCTGCTTCCAGCCATTTCATGAAATACCTCCGTTTCGTGTTAGCAAACTCGAGGAAGGTAGTGGTACTTGCCTTCAGGTGGTCACGGAATTTCCTTCTATAACTTTCAGTAGAGAGGAGGTAGGCGTCCAACACTGCTTGTTTCAGAGTGTGGTAGTCATTCTCAGACGCCAAAGTACTGAGTGTGACTGCAGCTCTACCTGTAAGATGGACTCTGAGAAGTGTGGCCCATTGGTCGACAGGCCAACTGAGTTGATTAGCAAGGGTTTCAAAGGTGGTAAAGAACACATCAACTTCTGCTTCTACAAAGGATGGCATTAACTTACTTGCATGTGATATATTAAAACTGACGGGAAGATTGGCAGTAGCTTGCTGGCGTTGAGCGAGGTGTGAAGTTTCCAACGTGTATTCGCGTTGACGACACTCTAGAGCCAGAGTTGCTTGTTGCTTGTCATGTTCGCGTTGCATCTCCAACTCGCGTTGTTTGGTTTCAAGCTGTACTCGTTCCCGCTCACGGAGCATTGCAAACTCACGTTCCTTGAGGGCGATTTCTTCCCTTCTTAAGGCAGCCTCACGTTCTTGTTCTTCCTTCCTCAAGGCAGTTTCACGTTCCCTGAGGGTGATTTCTCGTTCTTGTTCTTCCCTTCGTATGGCAGCTGGTTCCCTTTGCTGTTCGCGGGCTTCCTTTTGCTGCTCACGTTCAATCTTGGCCAGTTCCAATTTGAGTTTCATCGTTGCCAAATCAGTTTTTTCTGCAATATAGTAAGTTTCATGAGTTTCAGAGTCTATCTTACCTTGCTCTAAATAGTAATCCAGCAACAGGTTGTGTAGGTCATTTTTGTTGGCTTGGTAGGGAACTTCTAGTTGATACTCATGTGCAAGAGTTTGTAATTCAGTCTTCTTGGCACGACTTAAAGTCCCTATTTCACCTGCTGGATTTGCACGGAAAACTTGGAGACGAAACATGGTGAAATTAGCAAATAAAGGTACACGAATATTCAATAGTGAATGTCAGAAACAGGACAACGTGGCAACTGATACCTATCCTGTGAGATCTTTAACAATTAAAGTTAAGTAAAAGATGTTAAATGATTAAATTAAATCAAGGGCGCAGGAAATCTTGTACCCGGTACTCATGTAAGAGGATAAGGGCAAGAAAATCCTACTAACAAATGAAACAGAGTTTCGAAAACAAATGAAACAGTAAATTGCCTCAAAAGTAAAATTGGTAGTCCAAGGATGTAGGCATACCTTGCCGAGTCTCTATAGGACATAAAGCAAGTTTTTCCTACTGAATTTAATATGATACTTACAGAATTAGCGAACTTTTGTGCTCTGAAAAAGTAAGCTAATTCCCTACCGTTGTATGTATCATCATCTCTGACTGACGTGTAGGGGTGCGAGGTGTCAACTGGTGACGAGAACTGCTGCTGAGGTCCCAATTCAGCAACTAAAGTTCGAGCTAGAGGAACTATGGCCCTCTTTGTCCTCGTACAGTCAGATTGCAGAAGATTGGGTACTCTTGACCCGGGGCAGACCACAGTACCAGGGTACCAATATGATGATCTGTCAAAAATGAGAAATATCCAAGGGACAAAGATGGTAAACACGAGTAATAACACGGAGGGAGAGATGACCAATTAAGAGTATGACTGCGGCCTACAGTCACCACGTAATCCAAAGTTGTCTCACCTTCACTATATGTTACTCTCGTAATGCACAATACACCGCACCTTATAAAAAATGAAATTGAATATGAAAAATAGTAAAAGCTACGTTAACAAAGTTAAATACGCTTACCATAAATTACCACTTGGCACCAGTACCTGAGTGAAGCTCCTAGGACAGGCCCCCATATAATATGTGACGGTAACGCGTTGGTGTTCGGCTGTTCAAAGCTAGGGGTATGGCCTCGTCACATAGTATTAAAAAAAAATAGAAAATCTGGAACTTCGTCTGTGGTAAGGTAAGGAGAAGACACACAAAACACAAATAAATTTTAACAATGAAATTTTAATTACGTTAAAGAAATAAAACATGAATAAAATGGTCAAATAAATTCGTATAATAAAATCAATCAATCAAAATAATAAGAATAATTAAATGACACAATGAAAAGTTACGTTAAGACAAAATAACAAGAAGTGCAATATACAAGTAAATGAAAGGTGCTGGAATATTGGCTTTAAGCTATCACCTCTCTTAGTACACGTACGCCAAAGCTTACGTCTAGCAGGGAGAAGTGTTAACTGTGAAAGCACGGAATATTCTGAGGACTGAGGTCGTGGCAGCCCCAGACATCAAGTAGTATGGGGGGGTGGAGTGCAGTTGCAGCCCGACCGGCGACCAATCAGAGGAGCCGGCAGCAAGACGGGTAGTTTGAGTCTGAGCAGGTGTTCCTGGCTGCATACGTTTTGCGCTCTGGCAAACCTTGGAGATGTTGTTGTCGTTGTTGGACATTTCTTCCATAGTAGTTTTATATAGTTGTATCGACGTAATTGTGGAGGGAAGAGCAGGCTCAATCTCTTGAAGGAGATTATTGTCACAATACCAAATTCCATAATTGAGTAAGACTTAAAATACGATTATTCTTTTTATAGGAAAAACTTTTCAATCAAGTTAGTTCCCTTTTCCGTGATGGTAACAACCGAACATCTGGAACATAAAAGGAATATATAAAGCTGGTACACCTTTATAGTTACCTATCCTTCACCACAGCCAGGTTAAAGTCTGACCGAGAATTATAACTTTAATCGAGCATTACACATCCCCCAGGGCTGCCAAAGGAAAAAATAACGACGGTAAAACGTAGAATAAAGTCCAGCTCGAATATAGTTGCTACAAAATAAACAATATGACTGGAAGGGCTATATCTACCAGTATCCAATGGCTATCATACTAAAATGAATGTGATTCACTATTAATAGAGGCCCTAACTCAATTTGGCTCATACCTTCATGTAGTATAGCACTAAGGCTTGGTGCATTAGCTTCGGGAATATGTAAGACTAAGCTCGTGATTCTGGTTTCCAGTCACCAGTTTAAGATATATTATCTGGCATAACCAAAGGTGAGTTCGGGTGATTTTCTTGTGATGGTGTAAACATGCTAGAAGAAGAATCTTCTTCCCAGGAGAATCTCAGGTGTTGAAAAGAAGAACACCACACCAGGACTGCCGCTGATTTGTAATATAGATCACCAGTAAACAAAGATAGAGGCCGTGCGGTCAGAGCAGCTTCAATTAGCAGTTTGAATAGTTTACTGGTTGAACGGAATAGTAAGGCCAAGTATAATGATCATCTCACTTAATTTCTAACTTTATAGAAGAATTTAAATATGTCTACCCATAATTTTTTATAGAGGCGATATGTACAGATTTTCTAATCAGAAACTTATTACCTCACATTTGCCACATATTAAAAAAAAAATAAGTTAGTTAGCATAAAATTCAATCGAGATTTACCAATCCCTCCTCAATACACAGAAGATTTACTCAAACTATGTGCTAGGCAAGAAAATTTGCTTGAGGATAATGATTTTGTGTAGGCACCGTGTACTAGCCCCTTGGTTAGGTAAGATAAACTCATGATTTATGCTGCACAGCGCACGCTGAACTGCGGTTAGCAAGTCATAAATATCCAGTAATAATTGTTTTCCCATATGACGCAAAACGGCATGGGAGTTCGGCAAGGAATTTTCACAAAGTGATGCATTACGATCTGTCACGCAGATTGACATACAAATAAGAAATGTGGTAGCGTAACCCTACCGGCCAATGCTTACATGGACTTACCAGTCCACGTAAGGGCACCTAATGTGCTAATGGGTACCACATTAGATACCCAAAAGAGACCACATAAACTGTCATGTAAGGCCACCAGCTTTTAAGCCATACACTGAAGAACAAACTATCGAAACCCGTCCTTTACTGCATAATATCTGAAAGAACTCCAGAGTCTGCTTTATAATAGCCATAATTGTTAATAATATATCAAATGTACCTGAGTGGAAAAATACACCTCTCTCTCCTAGGGGCCCAACAATATTATGGGATACAAAGGAAAATAATTGTTTCCATAATTACAAAAAAGAGTTTTATTTATTGGTCTTAAAGTTGCTTTACAAAATCACTATTGCAATTGAGGTGTTATTTAAAAGACTTGGTATTAACTTTGACTAATGGTCCCACAAAATCTGGGATATAGGCACATAAGTTACATTAATTTGTAATATAAATTGCCATCCACACTGTGGATGTCCAGGTGAATGGAATGGATTACTTTGTAATCTTTCCACAACTTGATATACCCTATTCATATATTCTAACAGCACTTCACATGCGTAAATAAGGTTCTTGATAGTTAGTAATGTGATACAGCAACTTCAATAGCAGGTAATAATATGACAGGTGCATAATTGTTGAGGTTCATTAAGAATGAACCTCAATTCAAGTTAACACAATCTCTAGAATGGATGTAACAGTCAACAATTATTGCCAGCCGCCACTGGGCCATGTAAAAACAAAAGAGTACATCCTACTCCTAACTATCACATAAAAGAGCACTACAGATAGTTAAACAACGTCACCGCACCAAGCTACCAACGACAGCGGGGAGATCCCGGTGCGGAGGGTGACCATACTGAGATCCCTCTCTGCTACACGCCAGCCACAACAGTCAATGAACGCCGTCCACGCTTTCTCTCAATTACCAGTGTTCTAAAAATACTTTTTTTTTTAAACTTTTTCCTCTAATTTCATATTTTGTCACATTGAGTTTTCTACATTTACCATAGATTATAGAAAATGCTTTCCAGTCATAATATCTACTTCGGACTATTTAGGTGCCTTCTTAGATTTTTATTTATATCTCTATAGAGGGGAACGTTCTCACACTGTGACTCTGCACTGTGAGAGTGCAGAACCAGCCACTGTACTGACGGGAACTTTGAATGTTCCCCTCTTGAGACACAGAGTTTCATTGATCACTATATTCTCCTGACACAAATTCCATATGCATTACGAAACAGGCTTCTTCCTTACAATTTTCATGTGGTAGCGAAGCACTCGTCACGATGGTATGAATGATAGTGAGGCACAAACCAGCCCCAATTTGTACCAGGTCATGGTACAAATTGGGAACCAGCCAGCAAGGTATGGATGGTCATGGCACTAGTAGGGTACTCGCCAGGATGGTTTGGATGGTCATTGTACAAGGCGGAACTGGCCAGGCATGTTTGGACGGTCATTGTACAAGGCGGAACTGGCCAGGCAGGTTCGGATGGTCATTGTACAAGGCGGAACTGGTCAGGCAGGTTTGGATGGTCATTGTACGAAGCGGAACTGGCCAGGCAGGTTTGGATGGTCATTGTACGAAGCGGAACTGGCCAGGCAGGTTTGGATGGTCATTGTACAAGGCGGAACTGGCCAGGCAGGTTTGGATGGTCAGTGTACAAGGAGTAACTCACCAGGAATGTATAGGTGCTCATTGTGAAAGGAGGAAGTTGTGGGGCCAACTAAACCACTTTGCTAACTATTTATGCTCAGACTTTCAATATTTTACAATATAGTAATATAGTATATAGTCCGATAAAAGAAGCTAAAAAACAAACTAAAATATACCTCGGCCTAGTATAGCACACATATGTACTATATTAGGCCTCAGATATCGTGTATGAGGCCTAGGAAGGTTAGGTCTGGTAACTTTAGTTAGACTTAAATAGAAAATCTTTTCAGGTTTGTCCAAATTCAATACTACCGATTTCTACTTTCTATTTGCGTTGCACGTTGGTATATGTACTGTGGTCCTCATCGTTACTATAAGTACTACCACCACAAGAGGATGGGCTGAATATCTACTTTAACATTATATCATCAACAATGATGTATATATAAGCACCAATATCATTATTACCTGCACCAGCCTCATATACCAAGGCCTCCAAAGTGGCAAGGGATCACAGGGGTTAACTAAACGCCACTAGGTAAAAATATTCTGCATTTGAACTATATACACAATATATATCACAAGTTGATACACCAACCCATAAACCCAGATCTACACCAGTCACCGCTGGTCATATCCTAAATCCTAATTACCCTTCTCTAAATATCCACTCTCCGGAGACCACCTCAACTCTCTCTCATATTACCAGCCAAATATCAGACACTCCCACTCACAACCAACCACTCACAGAGTTCACCACGGGACATCGGCTGGCTGTTTGATGAGTGTGAGTCGCGACCACCTGGACATGTTGAGCCAATACGCAGCTAACCCGGCTGAGTCCATACCAGGTCCACACCACCAGCATCACGGTCCTCACCATACCAGGTCCACACCACCAGCATCACGGTCCTCACCATACCAGGTCCACACCACCAGCATCATGGTCCTCACCATACCAGGTCCACACCACCACCAGCATCATGGTCCTCACCATACCAGGTCCACACCACCACCAGCATCATGGTCCTCACCATACCAGGTCCACACCACCAGCATCACGGTCCTCACCATACCAGGTCCACACCACCACCAGCATCATGGTCCTCACCATACCAGGTCCACACCACCAGCATCACGGTCCTCACCATACCAGGTCCACACCACCAGCATCACGGTCCTCACCATACCAGGTCCACACCACCAGCATCACGGTCCTCACGATACCAGGTCCACACCACCAGCATCACGGTCCTCACGATACCAGGTCCACACCACCAGCATCATGGTCCTCACCATACCAGGTCCACACCACCAGCATCACGGTCCTCACCATACCTGGTCCACACCACCAGCATCATGTTCCTCACCATACCAGGTCAACACCACCAGCATCATGGTCCTCACCATACTAGGTCCACACCACCAGCATCATGGTCCTCACCATACCAGGTCCACACCACCAGCATCATGGTCCTCACCATACCAGGTCCACACCACCAGCATCATGGTCCTCGCCATACCAGGTCCACATCACCACCAGCATCATGGTCCTCACCATACCAGGTCCACACCACCACCAGCATCATGGTCCTCACCATACCAGGTCCACATCACCACCAGCATCATGGTCCTCACCATACCAGGTCCACACCACCACCAGCATCATGGTCCTCACCATACCAGGTCCTCACCACCAGCATCATGGTCCTCACCATACCAGGTCCACACCACCACCAGCATCATGGTCCTCACCATACCAGGTCCACACCACCACCAGCATCATGGTCCTCACCATACCAGGTCCTCACCACCAGCATCATGGTCCTCACCATACCAGGTCCACACCACCACCAGCATCATGGTCCTCACCATACCAGGTCCACACCACCACCAGCATCACGGTCCTCACCATACCAGGTCCTCACCACCAGCATCATGGTCCTCACCATACCAGGTCCACACCACCACCAGCATCATGGTCCTCACCATACCAGGTCCACACCACCACCAGCATCATGGTCCTCACCATACCAGGTCCACACCACCACCAGCATCATGGTCCTCACCATACCAGGTCCACAACACCACCAGCATCATGGTCCTCACCATACCAGGTCCACACCACCACCAGCATCATGGTCCTCACCATACCAGGTCCACACCACCACCAGCATCATGGTCCTCACCATACCAGGTCCACACCACCTCACACACACACACACACAGCCGCCGTAGTGACACAGCCGCCGTTCGCCGCGCTCGTTAATACGGCTTCATATCTCGGGACATCAGAGGAATACACGGTAAATTCGGTGTTCAGTGATAATACAAAGTGCAACACACCACTTTGAAACTAGAAAACTTATGGATAGTGTCCGATAGTGCATATTAGACAAGAT